>NW_022983541.1:836105-957837 GCF_010093885.1 Aplosporella prunicola CBS 121167
CGGCCATTCTCGGCATGAATATATCTACTGTCCGATCTGCGGGAAGGCCCATCCTTGGGCAGCTTGGGATACTCTGTTAGATGCTCGTTTAGATCAATAGCCACGGTTACTATCGCACGACAATGCAACTGTCAGCCAGTATCACTCTAACAACGCACAGCTTCAACCCTACGGTTAGTTGTTACACAATAAACTGACTCCCTTACACCACACGTTCTTCTACTGCAAGGAATTAAGGATCTCAACAAGAAACGTGTTCTTTTAGATAGCAGCATATATACCTCTATAGGTAGCAGTAATCTAGGAGGACAAGCGGCGTCCAATTCCTCGCGCCTAGCTTCACAGCAACTTAGTTAGATCCACACTTAGGAACAATAAGTGGAAAGCAATGAACAACACCATGAGGTGTTCATCCATGGCAAAATTATTCTATTCATGTGTGTGATATGATAATGAAACCATGCTTTCCGACAACCTGCCTGTCCTACGTAATACCATACCTATACATGTTGGACTAGGGATAGAAGAGAGGTTGAGCATCTCTGGCCTTGGCCTCAGATCTTGAGCAAGAGTTCAAGTTCTCAAATCGAGCGGTGCGGTGTAATACCGAATGATTTGGCAAGGACTGGTTGAAGTTGAGCTTAAGATAGGCGCTGCAGATGTAAGAGGTCAGGGTATAGATAGAAGATTACACGGTGCTTAGGGAGAAGAGTAACCATACGGTGCTTAAGAAGAGTGACGTGCTTAGTAGAAGGGGAGTTAAGGAGGGAGAAGGTAGAGAGTTAGGCACACTATTTTCCCTTATATAAGTTCATATCTTCGTAGCTTTGTGAGTCTTTTCGTGTCCTTAAAAGTCCGTCAACACGAACTGAAATTCACCATTCAGCGAGCCAACAGGCGATACAAGCAGCCTCTAAAGAGTACTCCTTGCCTAGCTTTTAGCCTAAGTCCTCGGTACGGGTGAAATAGTCTTAGAGCACACAGACTCTACGTATCGTAACTAGATCTCTTCTTCTACTCCGTACAAGTATCACCATCTCGCTTCACGGTGACGGATATCATATTATCTAATTTCATATACCCCCGTAAGATACAACATATACTTTCTATCCTAAACCTATGTAGAATACTCTAGAATCCTCATACACTTCCTATCTTAAATTCTAGCATCCTCGTACACTTTACTTCCTAAAACCAATTAAAACACTCTCGGACCTCCTGTATTCAAACGTCCAGGACTTTTAGAGGCAGTATCAGTATCACTCCCTTCCATCATCAGTTTCCGTATATATATGGAGTCTCGCGCCCACTTTCATATACCGTTCAAACATAACTATCCAGCACAACATACGTTAAAAGCTGAAGCGATTTACAAATTCCCGAGTAGTACTCCGTAAGTATAGCAAACCTGCTACAACAAGTAGCATAACACACTTCTCAAACACCACGAACCAGACAAAACCAACCAGACGCACCCCATCCCTCCACGCAGCAAACAACGCCACCACACCACGTACAACCCCCACCCCCCACCCCTTCCTCCGCACCCTACCCCTCCCACCCACCACACACACACTACTCCCACAACACAGCAGCCGCCACAGCCAAAGCAAGCGCCACCGTAAGCCCGACCGCGCAAATCGCCAGCCCGACCCGAAAAATCCTTGACCTCGGCTTCGCGCTCTCGCGCTCCCTGCTCCCGCTCTCAAGCGCAGTTCCCCACTCTGGCATCTTGCGCTTCTCTGCTTTCGCCTCCGCTCCCGCCTTTGCTCCCGCCTTTGCTGCCAGTCCCGTATTTGCTCTTGTGGGAGTGAGAGTGGGGTTAGGAGTGGGAGCAAGAGCGGGAGTGGGCATAGGAGCGGGGTTAGCAGAAGGGGCAGGAGCAAGCACGGGCGCCCCCAGCGCCCTCTCCTGCCGCCGCGACCGCGCAGCCAAGATCTCCAGCTCGAGCTCGAAGCGGCGCGGCCCCATGCGGGCGAGGGCATCGAGGTGGTTGGGCGGAAGATCCAGGATGCCGAGGGCGTCGAGGGAAGCGGCGATCTCATGGGGAGGTCTGGTGGTGGCGGAGGCGGCGGCGTCAGTGAGCGCTTTGCTAATTGCAACGGGGTGCGTGAAGAAGTCGAAGTGTACGCGGTACGGGTCGTAGGCTGGGGGCGGGGTGAGGGGTTCGCTGTAGCCGCCGCCGTTGCCGTCGCTTTTGCGTCGTGGTGGGGGTGCTTTGGTGCGCGTTTTTATGAGCGTGCCCGTGGTTAAGGGTGTAGCGGCGTAGTCGGTGGTGGTGGTCGTGGTGTAGATGTCGTTGCTGGCGCGCATTTCGGCTTCGCGCGCGCGGTAGGAAGGGGATTTTTTGGCGGTGAGGCGAGGGATGGTTATCTTGTTGAAGGCAAACATGGTCAGTGTTTGGGAATATAGTCTGTAGGTAAATGGATGAGGGCTGGGAATGGAGAGCACCCAACAAGGCCGGTTGCGTGGTTTATATCGTTCGAGGGACGTCGGTCGATCCAGTTGACTAGGAATGTTAGCCTATACTCCAAACTAGCACACCCGCTGTGCGATGAGTTCAACATGGGTCACCGGCTGGGGCTAGGGCTTCGTCGGGAACTATTATATCTAGCGCGCAAGGCATGGCCCGGTAGCGAGGGTGCTATGAAACCCGGGTGCCAGCAAGCTGGATTGTACAGCTCTCACCATGAGGTAACGACCAGGTCAATACAGCGCGGGGTTCCTACTCTAGCAGTGCTAGTTGGAATGGACGAAATCCCCGCACCACCTACCCGGCGCAATGACGCTCGGGCCCGGCACCTAGTGACTAAGCGACAGCGGAGAATCCGCGCGCCGGCTCCGCTAAGATTTTTGACCGTGACAATTGGAAGTCGTAAGGTATGCAAGCATAGCATCGCGCCAAGATGTCTTCGCCCTCGGAAAAGGAGTTTTCTTCTGGTGCCGAGTCGGACGCCTCGCACGTGGAGTTGGAGCAGAGCGGATCGAGAAAGAGGAGGAAGCTGTCGCCCGAGGCCGTCTCCGATGATGATGATGCTGAGGCCCCGCAACCACCCAAACAGATGCCCGCGTCCACATCCACCCTCTCGCGCGTGAAGGCGAAGAAGACGCAGAAAGAAACCCCCGCCTCCATCTTGTCCGCCCAGAACTACAAGGAAAACCTCTCCTTTGCTTCGCTCAACGTGTCCCCATGGCTCGTCGCCTCGCTCTCGGCCATGGCCATCAAAAAGCCCACCGGCATCCAAAAGGGCTGCATTCCCGAAATCCTCAACGGCCGCGACTGCATCGGCGGCAGCAGGACCGGCTCGGGCAAGACGGTCGCCTTCGCAGTGCCGATTCTGCAGAAATGGAGCGAAGACCCCATGGGCATCTTTGCCGTCGTCCTGACCCCGACACGGTACGTCCAGTCCAGCCAACCATGCCTACAAAAAAATAAAAAATAAAAAATTCTTTACATCGCTACTAACACACGTGCGCAGTGAGCTCGCTCTCCAGATCTACGAGCAGTTTAACGCCATCGGCGGCCCGCAATCACTAAAGACGATCCTCGTGACCGGCGGCGCCGACATGCGCGCGCAAGCCACGGCGCTCGCCTCGCGGCCGCACGTCGTGATCGCGACGCCGGGGCGGCTAGCCGACCACATCGCCAACTCAGGCGAAGACACGGTCGGGGCGCTGCGACGGGTGCGGTTCGTCGTGCTAGACGAGGCGGACCGGCTGCTCGCGGCGGGGCACGGCAGCATGCTGCCGGACGTGGAGACGTGCATGTCGCTGCTCCCCCCCTCCTCCTCGCGGCAGACCTGCCTCTTCACCGCCACCGTCACGCCCGAGGTGCGCGCGCTCAAGGAGCTGCCCCGCCCCGCGGGCAAGGCCGCCGTCTTCGTCTGCGAAGTCGACACCGAGGCCCTCGCCGTCCCCGCCACCCTGCAGCAGAAGTACCTGCAGGCCCCCGTCACGCACCGCGAAGCCTTCCTGCACACGCTGCTGCTCACCCCCGCCAACGACGCCAAATCCACCATCGTCTTCGTCAACCGCACCGCCACGGCCCAGCTGCTCGAGCACATGCTGCGCCTGCTCGCCCACCGCGTCACCAGCCTGCACTCCGGCCTCCCGCAACAGCAGCGCATCTCAAATCTGGCGCGGTTCCGGGCGCGGGCCGCCCGCATCCTCGTCGCGACGGATGTGGCGGCCCGCGGTCTCGATATCCCCAGCGTCGAGCTCGTGGTTAATTACGACGTGCCCCGCGACCCCGACGACTACATCCACCGCGTCGGCCGCACGGCGCGTGCGGGTCGCAAGGGCGAGAGCGTCACCGTCGTCGGCCAGCGCGATGTCGAGCTGGTGTTGGCGATCGAGGCGAGAGTGGGTACTAAGATGATGGAGTATGCGGAGGAGGGCGTCAATCTCGAGACGAGGGTTGTGCGGGACGCGTTGAAGGTCGTGGCAGAGAAGAAGAGGGAGGCCATGCTGGAGATTGAGGAGGGCAGGGACGTGACGGGGAAGCGGAAGAAGGGCATGGCGAGGCGGAAGTAGGGGGGGGATGCGTCTGCTCCGTACCTATCAGCACGTCTGGCTGCCAATGATACCCTTCGTAAGCCTTTTCTTTGCTATGTGTCGTCTAGTCTATGTGCAGCAACAGCTCGACGACCTCGTATTTTTGGTCTGATGCTTTAAATGTTCATTAAGATCATGCCTGCTCGTCCGCCTTCTCCTCGCCGTCCTGCTCGTATCCCTCCGTCTTAATATCCTTAAGACCAAGATCCTCCTCTTCCTCATCCGTGCGGTCGTACTCCTCGACCTTGATCTGCGCATCGGGCTCAGGCGCCGTAAAGCTCTGCACGTAGCTGCTTGCCAAGGGGTCCTGCAGGATGACGGTGAACTTGGACTTGCCGTCGATGGCCTCGTCGAGCTGCGCGAAGAACGCGTCCCACTTGGCCTTGGCCGCCGTCTCCAGGGAGTCGTGCTTCTCGTCCTCGTCGCCGAAGATGGAGCTGCGGAGGTCGTTGCGGATCTGCGTGAGCAGGCCCTCGACGGTCGTGAAGCGGCCGCCCAGCGTGCCCGGCTCGACCTGCAGCGACAGCTCCGGGCACGACATGGCGCACGACTCGGACTTGAGGATGTCGCGGGTAAGGTCTTCCGACTTTTCCACCGCAAGAGTGATGCGCCGGCCCTTCTCGGGCACCTCGCCTCCGGTCTTGACTTCGTTGCTGCGGTAGCCGCAGTCGTCGCAAACGGTGCTCATCAGAACAACCTGCTTGAAGAAGGGAATGTTCACCATCTTCATGTTGGTGGTGCAAGGCCTGGTGCAGCCGGGACAGCTAGCGGGGAAGGAGTACACCTGGTTCTCGATAATATCCTCCTCGTCAACGTTGTTGGTGTTGGTGGTTTCCGGCATCTTGGGGTACATCTGGTTGGCGTGGTATTCGGGGCGCAAAGTAGGCTCAGGCGCGCCCGTCTCAGCAGCACTGGTGTCGCCAAGGCCAAGCGTGGTGTTTTGCTCAGGTGTCCTGGCATAGTCGTTCTTCACCCACTTGCCTGGCTTGTCGGTGGTCGAGGGCTCGACAAAGGAGTTGCCAGCCGCATCGTCCACAACAATGGTGAAGGGGAACTTCTTGCCGTCGAGCATGGCCTGCATGGTATCAAGGATCTCCTGGATCTTAGCATAAACCTCGGGCACCAGCTCTTTCCGCTCTTCTTGCTTTTGTTCGAGATCGTCGTGAACCATGCGCACTATGCCCTCGACGTTGCTGAGTTGACCGCGACCAGCCGGGATTTCAAGGTCAATATCCTCGATCCGGAGCACACAGGTGTCGCTCTTGACAACCTGGCGGTTGAGATCGGCTTCGCTGTCCAGCTTGAAGGTGTATTTGGTTCCGCGCTGCTGAATCTGGCCCGCCGGTTGGATTTCCGAGTTCCTGAAGCCGCAGTCCGGGCAGTCGAAGGACATGATGACAACCTCACGGAAGAAGGGGATCTTGGTGAGCAGGAGCTTCGTGGTGCCCTGTGGCGCAGTCAGTATCGCACTGAGGCATAAGAGTACGGCGGGAAACGCACGTCGGCGTGGCAGTTCATGCAGAGAGACTCAATCTCCTCGACCATCTTCTCGTCTGCGCCGTTCATGTTCTGGCTAGCCTCTTCGACCTTGCGGCCCATGTCCTCGAAGAGGTCCTGGGCGAGGCTCTTGTGTGGAGCGGCCATGATGATCGCCGAGTGCGGAGTTGGGCGCGGAGTCGGGCGCAGCGAAGCGGAGAATGCGATATGCGAAAATTTGAAGTCGCGACGAGAGGCGGAAAAGTCTAGCGACAGGTAGGTACGTAGGAATGTGCCTTGCGGAAGTGAGAGGGCGAGGCGGAGGGAAAAGACGAGCCGAAAAGAATCCTGAGTCAACAGAAGCGATTGGAAATCCAGAAAAAAGTCGTGGAGGGGTCCGGCCGCTTGCCCCGCGGTGGTACGTGCGCCGCCTCGCGCGCGCTCAGCCTTGTCGCGAGCGTTTACGTAGTTGCAGGGGTGAGTAGCGAGGTGAGTCAGTATAAATCTTACACACTCTTCCAATTCACTCTTCGATGGTATTAAGTGACCACTTACTTATCCAACACAAATATGTCTCTTTAACGCCAGCCGTCCACTTTCGCAGTATTAAGGCCAAGCAACCCAACCAAGAGTAAAGAGAGAACCCCAACACCCGTGGAGGCTATCAACGCCATTGATGTGATGGTGAAGAGGGTTGCTGCTACGCATCCAGAGGCTGGATGATAAGTCACGGTACGGACATTCACTCGCGAGGTCTGCGAGTGGCAGTGACGAGGTATTGGAGGATGTCGGCGACAACACATGTGAAGATGAAGTTGAGGAAGAAGAAGATAGCTGGCGGGCGCTGGAAGGTGAGGTACGCGGTTTGGATAGTGTGATTTTGGTGGAGCAGGTAGGTAGAGTAGGGATTTGCTTGCTCTTGTTGTGAGCAACGAGGTAGAGTAGAGCAGAGTGGGCTGGTGAGTATGCGGCGCTGCTATATTGTGCGTGAGGTAGGTGTGCCCTTTCTGCCTGTGCAACACTCACACACACACACACAGAGAGTTACTTTTAGCGCGGTTTGAATTTGCGCCATTGATGCTGTTAGCACAAGGTACGTTGTTACGAGTACTCCGCGCGCGTTTAGTTAAACAGCGAGCGCCGCGCAGGCAGATACCAGGCGCGCAAAGGATCTGAACGTGTTGAAAGTGCTGCTGCGGAGCCCAACCTGCTACGGCCCGTTCAGTGCGGAAGTTAATATGTCGCTCGTGGCGTTGATGCTGCTACCCCAGCTCACGTCTGGCTTGGTAGCACGAAGTGTTTTGCTGAGATATATTGACGGGTTGGTGTTGGTTGTGGACGTCTTGTTAGCTGTGCGGAGGTGTTGGAGCGAAGTGTGCGATCAGGTGGTTGTCTGTTTGCAATACTGCGTAAGTCCTTGCCCAAGATAGACGCTCTTGACCTGCAATCGGCCCAGTGAGAGGACGCTGGATGGCTGCCTCGGAACGTGTAGAACGTTGCTAACAGTAACGTAAGCCGCGCTGCTCCGAGCGGGCAAGTGAGTAGGATGCTTCCCCTGGTAATAGCTATCTCAGCGCCGCCGAGGCCAGGGATCAGGATGCGAGTGGAGAGAGGCTTGTAGTCACTGGAGGTAGACTCGGGCAAGTCAGTGAAGTGGCCGTGGGCGCTTGAGTCCACTACCAGTGCTGCTTGCAACTAGCCACATTGTACTGGCGGTGGTGACGACGTTGTTAGTACTGCTCCCAGTATCGCTGTAGCCGACCATATAGTATCCAAAACTCAGCGATATTAAATCGGGAGCATATTGAAGACGTGCATAGAGAGAAATCTGCGAGGAGACGGTGCATTATACTATAGCAAGTGTTAAAAGCCTACACAGATAGTAGTGAAACGCCTAAAAAATAAGAGAAAAATATCTTAATATCTTCTAGATATAATATGTCGTTCTCAGTATGGGGGCTATGTAAGTTTGCTCTAAATTATCTTATAATGACCAGATAGCTAGAGGCGATATGCAAGGCGTGGTCGAATAAGTCCTGACTAGTCTCGGTGTAGTACTTCTGCAGCTCCAATTATACAGGTAGTTATTTTCGCAGTGGAGTTGACATGTAGGAGTAGTATAGTCCTCGGACATGCCCTAATCTGACCTGGATATATTTATGTACAGTCACAGTCAACGTTTGCCGTCTCCTCTAGGCTTGAGCATGTCCATAACACTGTGCACATGCGCAACAAAAAAACGAACATAGCTTTTCAAGTTATATTCCCTTCGGTCGCTACATGCATCCTGAGCATATCAGGCAGCCATTCAGCGAGAGGGCGCATGCTGATAATCGCCAGTGTTGAGCGACTGGTTATCTTGCATGAGCAAGAGGTTGTTCCCCGCCATCACTATCTGCTCCACCAAAATCATACTGTCCAAATCGTGTAACGTCCGTCACCGTGAACCGAGATCTACCGTCTAGCGAGACAGGGGACGACACAAGCAGTCCCTATAGAGTGCTCCTTATCTAGCTCTAAGCCCGAACTTACCCTAACGACTAAAGATATCGCGATATAACGCGACGTCTATTACTACGAACCGAGAGCCACCGTATAGCGAGACAGGGGATGATACAAGCAGTCCCTACAGAGTACTCCTTGCCTAGTTCCTATCCCGAGTCCCCGGTATGGGTAAAAAGGTCTTAGAGCATACAGAGGCTCTACATGTCCTAACTGGGACTCTTCTTCTCCGTGCAGAGCCTCTACACAACTTAACTGGGTCTCTTCTTCTACTCCGTACACGTATCACCATCTCGCTTCACGGTGACGGACGTTACCAACCTCATGACGTCACACACAGCACCACGCGCGCCGCATAGGTAGAGTAGGTCTCACCTCAGGCGGCGTCACGGCGTGCAGGCGGCAGCTGAGCCTCCACCTAACACAGATGACGCCTCCTCGTACCTCCGTCCGCGTCCACGCAGCACGCGATGCGGCTGACGAGCCTACGAGTAGGTATGTGCTCCGTCCGTGGGCTGGCCATCAAGGTGCCGAAATAAACGCGCTGTGAACACGCTTGACCCTTGAGCCTTGACGGGCTGGACGTCAAGGTATCGAACCAGGATGGAACCGGCGCCTGTCAACCGTAGGTAGGTGCGTTGGCTTTGCCGACATGGACCATGGTGGAGAGCGGAGTAGATAGATGGTACTCTGTGTGGTTGGCCGCGCGGGACGTTTCCGCGGACGGTGCGCACGCCGCGCACCGAGTGGGTGGGCATTTTTGAAGCACTCCCGCAACCACTACGCAAAGCACTCTGCACCACAGCACGCACGCCGCCAAAATGGCCTCTACACCAGCTCTCTCTGCCGCCAACCCCTCACAAGCGCTGCTCTCGCGCGCCCACTCCCCCGACGCCAGCGCCCGCATCTTCGCCGACAAAGTCCAGAAAAAGCCGCTGCTGCTGCGGCCCACCGAGCCCTCCATCAACAACAGCAACAGCGACGCGCGCCACCAGCGGCAAGCCGCGCGGCAGCTTGCGCGCGCCCGCGCGAAATCCAAGCCGAGGCCGCTGTCGGCGGCGCAGAAGCGCGCGCTGCGGCTGTATGAGCTGCCCGCTGCGCAGCGCAAGTATGCGGTGTGGGAGCCGCTGCATGGCATGTGGTGCGCGTACATGCGGGAGATTCTGGGTATTGGTGGTGGTAGTGCTGGTGGTGCTGGTGCTGGTGAAGGAGCTGCGGCGTACGTCACGGCTGCCACGGCGGGGCCGAAGCTCGCGAGTGCGGATTTCCATGGCGCGGTGGTGGAGGTGGTGCGGGCGCGGTGTGTGGGCCGCGTGGGGGTGAGGGGCGTCGTGGTCAAGGACACGAAGTTTACGTTTGAGATTGTGACGCCGCGGGATCAGGTCAAGAGTGAGTTTTGTTTGGGTGCTGGGAGGGTTGCGAGAGACGATTTCTTGTGCTGACACCGTATCCCGCTCTAGCCATCCCAAAAGAACACACCATCTTCCGCTTCGAGATCCCCCTAGCGGCACCAGCACCGGCGACGGCACCAGACGCCCCTAGCGAGAAGCCCCGGAGCCTGGTCTTCGAGCTGCACGGCTCGCAGTTCGAGAACAGGGCGCCGGACCGCGCGAACAAGAAGTTCAAGCAGCATAACATGACGGATCTATGAGGATGCCGGGCACAGATAGCTTCCCTCCGTGTTTCCCATATCTTCGCCACCAGCAGCTCGGCTGGCAGCGCGCCCCAGCCGCACGAAACTGCGTGCTCGTCGCATGCTCGGGATACAAGTACCCGTGCGCCGACGGGATGGAGTGTGTATGAGCTGTTCTGTCCCGTCTTAATTCCGCTGAATCACGACTGGCACCGCAATCGCTAGCGCAACAATGCGCGCTGTATCGAATATTCAGGACAAAAACGTCTGAGTTTATTGAGGGTGCGAGAGAACAAGCCTGGCTCTCGCAGACACGGCGCTGGGGGTAATTTGCTAGTTTCTGTCTGAGACGTATACCACTAGTCCATTATCCCAGGCAGTGTTTCCACGATGATAGGTAGTTCATCCCAGCAAGCGTGGCGCAAAGGCATGCATTCTATGTTATTTCCCTCTTCGGTATACGGCATTGCTCAAGCCTCAGTGCACTGGTGCACACTGCAGCATTAAGACACTCGGCAGCGCTCTCAATGAAATAATCCACGTCTCCAGTCCAATGTCCGTCTTGTCTCGGACGAGAAACGAGAAACGCGAACGCACTGTCCGTCGCAAGAGGATGGGGCGGGAAAATGCGAAGGTCAAGTCTGCACCCGCTGCTGTCTCCATGTTCGGCATCCACACTGCTCTCTAGGTAGGTAGACCAGGCCATCACGCACGCGCGTCACACGTAATCGCCTACCTAGGCCGTATTATACCCATTCATCCGTTTGTGTGTTTGCTAGTTCGCTCTTATTGCTCTCCTGCGCTATCCTATCCTATCCAACCCAGTCCGATCCGTCCCAACCCACCCAATCCCATCCTTATCCAAACAAGATTACCCAAGCTGCTTGCGCGCGAGCCATTAAACAGTGCAGTTATAAGACGGAAACCGTGAAATGGAAGAAACATAGGAGACGATGAGAGCGAGATACATACATAACAGAGGAAATGGATTATCGCAAAAACTGGAATGAAAGACATACGAGCTAGTCCTTTGCGCCGTAGGTAGATTGAAAGAAATAATATGAAAACAAGGAAATAAGAATAATATAATAAGAAGTAAAAACATAAAAAAAGAAGTAAAAATAAAATAAAATAAAATAAAAAGGCTAAAACGAACAAAATGAGAAAAGAGGAAACAACAAAACAAAAGGCCAAAAAGCACCCCAAACAAACGAAATCCCACCACGGAGCACTCCTACTCCCATGCAACCGAAAGCAAACACGTGCAGACCAAAGAAACATCCATCCAGTCGGGGCAACAATCCACCTCCACCTCGACCTGCCACGCCACCTACACCGCCTTCCGGGTCGGAAAAACCCTCTCCTAAAAATTTCCACCCAAGCACCCGCCATCTCACCGCGGCGCGGCGCAACCTCGACACTCCTACGTGCCCTGTCAACCCACGCGCACGCCAGCCCACCAAGATGCCGTACACCTCCGACGACGAAGCCGAGCTCACGGATGCACAGATGGCGGCCCTGCTGCACGAAGCCGAGACGCGGCTGCAGCAACAACAGGAGCAACAGCAGCAGCAGCAGATGACGCGCGCCTCCGCCCCAGCCGCAGCAGCAGCACTCACCAAGCTGCCCAAGCTCTCCGCCGGCGCGCTCGCAGCGCCATACATACGCACGTCCGGCCAAGTCGCGCGCGTGGACGCGGCGCAGCTGCTCGACGAGCGGCAGCGGGGCGCGGCGGACCATTTGCGGCGTGTCGAGGACCCGGTCGTGGTGCAGAGGCGGCGAGACGTGGTAAGTCCTTTTTCTTTTTTTTCTTTTCCATGCGTCCACCCCACCGCCATCGCGATGTCCCCCCTGCGCTGCCTATGAGGAAAAACAATCCCAAATTTCTTTCTTGAGCAGATCCGTAGGCCCGTCTTGGGCCTATCCTGCAACACTGAGAGTTTTCAATATCATAGTTACTCTGACGGCACACCCTTTTTCTTTTTTCCTTTTTGCGCTCCCAATCGCATTGTTTATTCAAAAAATCTCAATCATTCATGATTATAATGGATGGGGGTTTGGAAAGGTTGCAAATTGGCAAGCAAGCAAGCAGAAAAGGCTAACACAAGCAATTCGCCCCATGTGCAGGAGAAGAAGGCTACCGCCGGCGAACAATGGTTCAACCTTCCAAAGACCGACCTTACTCCCGAGTTGAAGCGCGATCTCCAGCTGCTGAAAATGCGTAACGTCCTTGACCCCCACAGGCACTACAAAAAGGACAACTCCAAATTCGCCGTACCCGAATACTCCCAAGTCGGCACCATTGTCGAAGGCCCCACCGAATTCTTCAGTGCTCGCGTCCAGAACAAGGATCGCAAAAAGACCTTTGTCGAGGAAGTCCTGGCTCAGGAGAAGACGAATGGGAAATTCACGCAAAAGTATGGCGATATTCAGGCAAAGAAGACGAGTGGCAAGAAAGCCCACTGGAAGGCCCTGAAGGCCAAGAGAAAAGCGGGTGGGATTGGAAAAGGTTGAGAGCGACGAGCCTTATTCATCTTCAGCACCGACGCTATCAGCCACCGCACCTCCGTACGACGTCATCAAAGTTGCCGCCGCATGTGGCCTGGGAGAAGTTGCTCCGCGCAGAGGACTGTACTCAACGGCACGTCTCTGCGCGGGCTGCACGCGAGTCGGTATTGTCCGTCCCGCGCTTGAGTGATGGTTGCAATCTTGTTAAACGCCGTGAAACATGTGCATCGTCGACTCATCATTCGTCTGCGCCACGTCATGGCGACTGATCGCTGGCAAAACTGCTTGACCGCAAGTTTATGTATAATGCCCTGGGGTTCGCGATATTCTTCACCGAGCAAAGGCAGAGGCGCCAGAAGGCGAGCTCCTGCCAGGCGCCGGGAGCGAGGCGCGCTTTTGCGCCCTTTGCGCTCTCTGGTCATCAATCTTCTTGCGAAGAGCCTTGAGGCGAGCGCGCATTCCTTCAATCACTAGAAATAGTTAGCATTCGACACTTGGCAAATCGCCGGTGCACTTACAATTGAGAACGGTCGCCCTGTCTTCTTCTTCCAAGCCACTGATGGCCTCGTCGTCCTGCTTTTTGCTACCGATCGACTTGCGCGAGCTGTAATCGTCCTCGCCTTCGAAAATGGCCTCGAGCATGCGGATGGCCGTGGCATAGTTGAGCTCACAGCCCGGGAGGTCCTCATTCACTAGCTCGTTGACGGCCGCGGCTCTGCTCATCTCAATGGCGCGGTCGTACATGAGCTTCTCGGCTGTGATGCCAGTGGGCAGGTGGATGTTCTCCGCCGAGGTGCCCGCGCTGGTCGTTGAGGTCGAAGCGGAGGGGAGGTTGTTCGGGTGGGCTGGATGATCCGCGGGCAGTTGCTTCTGGGCTTCGACCAACTTGCGGCCGACGAACTCGGACTTTTCTACGCACTCGTTGAAGCGAGTGCGCACCCACTGCACCACCTGGTTCATCTTCGCGCCAACCGCCGCGACGGTCGGGCTAGGAGGGGTTGAGCGAGGCGAGCTTGCCTCGGAGAGGACCTCGCCGCGGTTACGCTGACCCCACCAGCTGCCTGCTAGGTCTATGGATTTTGCAAGCAGCGCGAGCGCCTTGACATACAAGACGAGAGCTTCTTCCGAGATGGTCAAGACGGCATCCAAAGTGAGATCTTCGTCGAGCGGATCTTCGTCATCGTCCCTGGGGTGCTCGCCACGGATGCCCAGGCCGGGGTCGCTCGGCGGCGCGGGGAGAAGCTGCTTGTATTTGACCTCAGCGAAACCGTAGATGACATGGCTACGCTGGGCTAGTTCTTCGACAATTTCGAGCATCCGCGTGTCCTTGTCCTTGGGTCCTGTGTTGGCAGGCTTGACGACGTCGCCGACGACCACCATGCTGCCTTGAGACGTGGGGTACATGGGAAAGTTGGAATAGCCCTTGGGCGGCGATGGACCACGCCCGGGAGGGGATGCTCCTGCGCCGAAGATCCTGTAGCTGGCCATGTTCAGAGCCTTGGAGATGGCTGAGGTCGCCGAACCGGGGCTCGGGCCGTAGCGCCTCTCGTAGGAGCTAGCGCGGTGGTGCAGACTCTCCGGACGTTGCCTACCACTGGCGATTTGGATGGCATGTGAGGGTGTGGCGCCTTGTGCACCGGTTGTGGAGGTGGGTGCACCTTGTGTAGTGGCGCGCCTGATCATGGCGTTGTTCTGATGCGATGAAGAGGGGCGGTCTTTGCTGAACTGTGGGCTCGCGGCCAGCTCGTCCGCGAAAGCGTTGACCTCTACGCTGCGCTTCTCGACCAAGACGTACTCTCGTTCTAAAGCAATGTCTTGAGACACACGCTCTTTGGCCTCGCGCAAAGCCCTCTCCTCGGCTCTCTGAGGGTTGCGCTCCCTCTCCAGATGATCGCGCAGCATCGAAGAGCCGGGAGACGGCGATGGGCGGCTGTTGCGACGATTCATGGCCACGGCGGCTGCGGACGGAGGACGTTCTTGAGTTGTCTGACGAGGGGGGGCGGTGGTGTGGGTGGTAAGCATTGGGCGACGGTCTTGCTGCGCCGAGACCGGACGTTCTTGTCCGGGCGACGGGGCGTTGCTGGACCGTCTGGAGGGAGATGATAAGGTTGGGGTCATCACCGTGGCTGCGCGCTCGGCCAAGACGGGCCGCGAAGGAGGAACCTGGAGCGTCAGTTCGTC
The DNA here is from genome assembly GCF_010093885.1 of Aplosporella prunicola CBS 121167. Taxonomy (NCBI): domain Eukaryota; kingdom Fungi; phylum Ascomycota; class Dothideomycetes; order Botryosphaeriales; family Aplosporellaceae; genus Aplosporella; species Aplosporella prunicola. The sequence continues at coordinate 850,960 of NW_022983541.1, forward strand.
AGGAGCGAGTCTCTGCCGGGGGGAGGCAGAAGTCTCCCTCTCAGTGATTTGCTGGCGGATGGCCTGCTCCGCCGCAGAGCTAGAAGCGATACGCCTCTCCTCGATGAGGCTCGGCGAAGGTTCCTCATCGACCTCAGGGCCCCGAGGGATGTCCTCGCCGACGAGGCCCGGGATATCCTCGACGAGGACGGGGTCTTCGAAGAACTTGTCGTAGGAGATTCTTTCGGTGGGCGTCTTCTTTAGGAGGGCCCGCACGAGGGTTTTCATTTCTCTGCTGACCTGGATCTGGCCGAAGCTGATTTGGTCATTCTGCTTTTCAATCTTACGGAGGAGTTCCACGTGGTTTGATGCGCGGAATGGTGGCTTACCGACGAGCATCTCGTGCAGGACGGTGCCCGTCGACCACAGATCAGCCTTGGCATCGTACTTTTCGTAACGGAGGATCTCGGGGGCCATGTAGAGAGGCGAGCCGCAGAGGGTCTCGGCGAGAGAGGTGGTGGGCAGCCAGCGGGCGAAGCCAAAGTCGGCGATCTTCAGCATAGGCAGCGTGGCAATGCCGACAGCGGGGACCATGGAGTTCTCGGCAGCAGCCAGGGGGACCTCTTCGGGACGATGCTTGGCATAGTAGATGGGTGGAGGGTTCAGAAGCAGGTTCTGGGGCTTGAGGTCGCGGTGGACGTAGTTCTTGGCGCGCATGAACTCGAGGGCGCTGGCGATTTGTTTGAGGAAGTGGCGGGCCAGGACCTCGTTTAGGCCGCCGATGGGCGGGTTGGGGTACTTTTTCATCATGTCGGCCGTAGCCGGGTGGTCGATGAGACTGTTACGCTTCTTGATGAAGCTGGACAGGTCACCGAGCTCACAGAACTCGGTGACGATATGGATCGTCTTGGGGACCTCTTTGCAGTCGATGAGGGCGACGATGTGCGGGTGTGTTAGGCTACGGAGGATCTGGATCTCGGTCGAGAGGTTGTCCTTGAGCTTCTTGTTGAGCTTGGTGATGTCGACCGACTTGATGGCTACGAGCGAGCGCTTCTTCTGCATGGTGTCAGTCGAGTCGACCTGGGCCGGACGGCCGTCACGTACCACATGGATGCCACGATAGACGGTGGCAAAGCTGCCCTTCCCGATCTGCTCCATCCTCCTAAAGGGGCCGACCATCTCGGGGTCTTGGTTTGGGTGCGACGAGGGCCGCCGTGAGGGCGGCGCGGGAGCGGCCATGACGAAGGGGGTGTGGGCGGCCTCTGCTGCCAACGGCGACTGTGTGTGGAAGGACGACTTGGATCACCACCAGGGGCGAGGGAGCGGGGGCGCGACGACGAAGTCGCGCATGAGCCGGCAACCGAGCAACAGGGACCAGGTCGAGTCGAGTGGTGACGGTTGTGGCAGAGGAGCGTGCGGAGCGGATAGCGAGGTTGCGTTGCGGGAGGCGGCAGCGAGAGGCAAGGGAGCGTAGTGGAGATGCGGTGAGGAGGATGAAAGCGTAGAGAGAGAGAGGACGAGTCGAGGTAGGTCGAGGCCGGGGAGAGTGAGGGAGTGCGCGGTCAGAGTTGCGTGCTGCGCTGCGGGAGCTACTCGTACCCAGTCACTTGCGAGGGACTGACTGACCGGCCCACGCTATCTTCTTATCGGACGCCCGCTCGTCGTCATGCAGCCATGCGCGCGAGGCTCAATCTTGCAATCACAATCACCAACGACTCTTGTCTGTCCGTGACGCGTCCACGTGCGTCTGTACGAAGTAACTCTTGTCCTCACGATCCCGTGTGTCTGCCGTCACCATCTTCCCTCCCTCCGGCTCCGGCTTCTTCGGTCGCGCGCCCTGGCCACCGCCCGCTCCACCACCCCCAGATCTGCACCCTTACCACTCCACACGTGACTAGGCGCCGCCCACGCGCCCAACGCCCGCGCCAACGCCAACGCCAACGCCAACGCCCGCCTCCCGACTCCGCCCCGACTCCGCCGTTTCAGCGCGTCTCGTTTCAGCAACCAATGGTCCGCAACGCCCCGTTGGGTCGATCCATCTGACCGCCGAAGACGACGCCGACAATGCGTCGCGCAAGAACCCCCGGCTGTCCCACGTCGACCATGTCGTAACTGGGAGGGGTCGATCAGGTCCAAGATGATGCGCGTCCATCCGTCTACCCTGCACATACTTACCGCGCCTTGTACGAAGTAGTTGGAAGTAGTCGGCCTTGCTGACGGCCCAAGGCACCCTCTCCTCTGAAATCATCGGCGTCCAACACTACACGTCCGCGCGCCCGTCGGGGAGCCTACGTCCTCCGCCGCGAGCCGCACAACAAGGTCAGTGCCACTTCCGCTTCGAGATACCCGCATCCGCATGCTGTGTCACCCATCACCGCCCACCCCTCACTGGCAATCACCCTATTCTGAGCGCTGGGTGACGTCTTTGAACCATTACCATTCCAACGCCATACGGTCCAGAATGCCCGGGGCAAGCATCTGGGCAATTCCCAAGTTGGCCCCCCACATGGACATTGGCTTTCTTAAAGGTCACATCACCGGCCTCGAGATCTTCTGAAGCTCTGTAGCACTAGCCACCCTGTCAAGCGTCTCGCGCTTTCGAAACTTAGGGCCGACAAGGTGCCAATCAACGAGTTTGGGAACTCCGATAATGCGGAGAGGGACAAGGTCCAGGCCATGCAGGCAGCCGCCAAACAGAACAAGGGAGACAAGAGGCCGGCGCTTCCAACCGCCAATGGCTGGCTGACGCTGGCCCATCTGAGGGCACCCCCGCCCAGCAGATGGTCAACGCGACGTCAGAAAAAGCCAAAAGGCTGTGCCAATAAGCACCTTCATTCACGCATGTCATATCTCTACCAGCCCGCTACCTATCTAGCTGCTGAAGCTTCCAAATAAAGGACCGCTCTTGGAAGACATGAAATGAACTTACATACAAAGAGAACACGCAACCAGCTACCCAGAAGGTATCGCCATATCATCTCGTTTCCACCATCAGCCTACGGAGCACAGAAAGGCTTCCTTATCGGTGCCAAGGGGCAGCCTAAAGGAAAGATAGGGTTAAGTCAGGATAGTGTAGACGTAGGTATTAATCCCTATCGCCGTTTATTGACGCAAGCGTGCTTGTATTTGCGGTGAGCAACAAATTGCGCATGCGACACCTCTCTGAAATACCTCTCTGAGACCCCGGATGTCTCTACGCATCAATACCATTGTCTTTGACCCGACGTCCAACCCACGCAACTGAAGTCTGTCGGTGGAGAATACCATGATCCGGAACGCTAACATCAGCATGGCCGTGGTGTGATGCTGTATAAAGACATGCCGCACACAGACACGCAATCATAAAGACACAATCATAGCCTATGCATCCTCTTCAATCGTCGTCTTTTATCATGTTGGAACCAGGCATCTTCTCATAAGCGGTAGGGCATCTCTTCTTAGCCAGGCGCCTCTCTTACTAAAAATGCTGCTCGGTTTATCGTTATGGCTTGCTGTTGGAGGAGTTGGAGGAGAGGAAACAGAGGGGACTTGCACTGTTGGTGGTATGTATACATACATGTCGGGAGTGTGTTGGCTGCCTGATTGCGTTGGTTGGGGCGATGGCTGGTTGGTTTTAGCTTTTGAGGTTGGTGCTCTTTTTCTCTCTCTCTCTCTCTCTCTCTCTCTCTCTCTCTCGTTCAATCAACATTGCCTCACAGCCATGAGCCTCCACACAAACAACTACGCACACAATCGACGCAACCCGCAGCAGCGGCCGCCGGCCAGCCACCAACACTCATGAGCCAGCGAACGCAGCGCGACGTCCACGTCAAACGCATACAAACAGTGCGCGCTAGCACGAACATAGTAACGGGCGCGCCTAGGCACTACACATCCAAGCCACAACGGCAGCACAATGGCTACGTGATAACTGTCGGCAATACTCATAGGTAGGAATGCCAAGTCAATTACAGCAAGGCTGAAGCTCGAGTATTTCGTTTCCGGCACCATGGCGAACGTGTACTTGCATAGAGTGCGCTGAAATCAAGCCTTGGCATTAGCATTACTAACTAATATAAAAAGAAGCTGTTTACTTATTTATCATTTACCATCTAGAGAACAGACCGATCTTCTTGTCGGCAAAGGTAGGTGCTAGGGCAACTGTCTGCGGTGGGAAATGCGCGCGCCTATGCGTACTATTCACCTGGTGAGAACATAGAGAGTAAAGGAGGCAAATACCCTAACGCCCCAACGCCTACAGGTTTACTTGTCAGCGCCTTGGGCTTGGGGGAACGCTTGCGGATTCATTTTATATCCCGACGACACTAGACCAAATAGACAGGACCTCGACTAGCTATCCCCACACCCCCCAACTCGCTTTTTCTCAGCACCGTTCTTCAGCCCACGAGTTTAGTAACGAGTAATGCCGTACTGGAAGCTGGAAGCTGGAAGCGGTTTTTGGGTTTGTAGGTTTGTATGTATGTCGTTGTGTTTTGTTTCAACTGGTTTGGTTTTGTTTTGCTTTTGGTTGGGGCTGCTGTTGGAGTTGAGGTAGGCACTGCTGAGTGCTGAGTGCTGGTACTCTCTGCTGCGCTGACTGGGGCTGTGTTGGTTATTCTTCTTCTTCTTCTTCTTCTTCTTCTTCTTCAGGGGGTGAGAGGGGCAACTTGGGCGTGCGGCGTGTGGCGTGTTTGTTGGAAAGTGTTCAGACCCGGCAGTGTCTCGAGCGGCTAGATTATATCGCCTGTATAAAGTAGCCGTAGATGCTCTTACGAACGCGGTTCAAGATCTCTAGCACCAAACATAATTCCAGATGCGCCAATGACGCCCATATACGCCCTTCTTGCCGCCCATCTCGCTGCCCGCCTCGCCGCCCGCCTCGCCCAAAGCGCATCAAGCAATCTTCCTCCCCACATTACCCACGCCCCTACCCACAATACTGACGACAATCTCGCCCTCCTCGTTCCCTGCATCGCGCAGCCCCCAGCCGCTCGCTCCAAACGCCCTCAGATCCCGCGCCAGCCCTACAATCTCCTCGCTGCCGACCACGTCCCTGCCGAGCTGCAAGCGGCCGACGTCCTCGGAGCCCATAGCCATGAGCGTGAGCATCGACGGCGCCGCCACCGCGCTCGCGCACCCCCCCGCCGCCACCGCCTCCAGCAATTGATACGCGCAGCGGCGGCCGAGGTCCTCGGGCGGCTCGCCTCCCTGCGGCGGGCTCGCCACGTCGGCGCTGTACAGCGCGCCGGTGGAGCTCTCGGCGACCAGGCTCAGCCCGAACCCGACGCCGATCTTGCGCTTGCCGTTGGGGTTGTCCTTGGTCGGCCAAGGGACGAGGGGCGCGCTCGCGACGTCGGAGAAGACGTACGTGTCGGCGACGAAGGGGTTCAGGACGCCACGGGCGGTGTCGATCATGCGGGCGTTGTTGGCGGCCGCCACGCCCGTCGCGTACGCGACGCCGCGGATCTTCTTGACGCGGCCCGGGTTGAGGACGTGGATGGTCTTGGGCAGGCGCACCTGGTGCCCGAAGACGAGCTGGACCTCGCCGCCACCGCCGCGCCCGCCCGGCCCCGGGTTCGACCGCCGCAGCACCCGCAGCTCCAGGTTGTTCGAGATCCCGAATTGCTGGTACAGCGGCAGGATGGCCGTGCGCACCGTGTCGACGGAGACGTCGCCGCTGGGCGTCGCGCTGGTCATGACACCCGGGCCCGAGAAGATGACGTTGACGGGCGCTTTCGAGAAGGGCGCGAGCTGGCACAGCGGGATGAGGAAGTAGCTGATTCCGCGCGTGCACTCGCGCGGCACTTCGTGCTTGACGACCCCGCCGCTCGATCCATAGCCTGCCGCGCTGCCGGTGATCAGGCCCGGCTTGTAGACCAGCGTGGTACCCGTGTATGAGAATTCGATCACGGAGCCGTTTGTTATCGAGTCGAGCAGGCGTATGAACGACACTTCGTGCGGCAACAGGCCCGGGTTCGTGTGGTTGGAGCGGATTTGCGATATGCGGATGGGACGGCCGGTCAGGGTGGCGATGACGAGGCGGTGCACGAGAGACCTGTGGCCCGTGAAGCGCAGCGGCGGCTGCTGTGTCGTTTCAGCCATAGTGAGGTGAGCGGTTGGCGCGGGGTGGGAGGTGGTTTGGCGCAAAAGAGCTCCGAGACGGAACTGGAACTTTTTCTGCCGGGGTTACGCTCGCGGATCAGGCCGCCTTCATCACCGCTAGCCCGCGTAACCGATGTTCATCACCAACAAAAAAATAAAAATGCAAAATTCAAAAAGTGCACGGCGCCATAGTCAGCTTCGAACACTCGACCAGTATGTTTTAGAAGTTAAGGGAAATAAAAAAAACTTTTAAGCTTCTCCTTGATTGAGCGTGTCATCCTTAGTGCAGGGGCCATGCTAATCTTCTCTGTATCGTTTCAAATTGACCAAATGCCCGAAGGCAAGAAATATGTTCGCGCTTTGGGCTCATAAAGTTCAATTTTTGTTGGGCGCTTTTCTGGCTTGGCACGTGCTTGGCTCGCCTGCGCCCCAGGGTCCACGCGCCCCACCAAACCAAGTTGCCAGCGACCAACAAACTTCACAACGTCACTCCAAATTTATTCGAGAAAGCCCTGTTGCTACGTTTCGCATGCGAGAAATAAGCGCCTTCGTCTTGCCCTAAGCTTTTTAAGTCTTCCGACACCGTTATCGTGATTTGCTACGTAAGGTGGTAGGTAGTAGGCCATGCCTTGCGGGACCTCCAGTGCATCGCATCGGGTACAAACAACAAAGAAACATCACACAAATTCATATCGCTAGCGTCATACGGGAGATAGCAAGGCATATTTTGATTCTCGGTATGTATACAACTATAAAGTGTGGCCTATCGATCCTTGAGTCCCTCGAAATTTGAGGCAGAAAAGTTACCACAGGGATTAACTGGAGGCGGTCGGCAGACACCTCCACTACACTCCCATGTTACCGTGCTCCTACCCTAAGGAACCCAAGCTTTTATAATTTGGACTCTTTCCTTAGTCCAGTAGGTGATGCGGCAATGTGAATGAGAGATAGCGGCATAGGTAGTATTTCGCGCGAGAATAACTATAATGCTAAACACCATTATTTGAAGCCACTCAGCACGTAGTGCTGTATTTTCTGCATTATGCCATGGGGGTTGGCGGTGCGGCCTGCACTGGTAAGTATAGGCTCTGCTAACGACCCCTTGCTGCTCTAGGCCTTTTGAAATCTAAAAAGAATCACGAAACTTTACGTTTTCTATGAGGCTGGCAGCCGAGACACGATGGCGTCGGAGCCTACGCAAGGAAGAAAGCGCGCGTTGAAACCCACGCTTCTTCCGAGCCCATTTGATAGTGCGAATGCCTGTCTCAAGGAAGAATGCAGGTCTTCTCCGGAGCTATGCAAGCAATACTCTCCATCTATGGGGTAGTGTCGATGCGTCAGACTAGTTCCGAACAAAAGTGGATGTTACTGTCAAGTGTCTCACACTTAAGCGGGAATCCACGATGTACCTTGCCCTGCGGTATTGAGACAGAGTGATGTGTACGAGCAATTTTGTGCGAAGTTAATATGCACCAACAAACAGTGATGAATATCTGCATAACCATACAACTTCCGAGGCTATACTCCTCCTTCGCGTGCTTCGGTTTGACGACGTCCGTCTTAGTTAGTCGCGCCTGAGTCCCGCGAGAAAGACGTGTGAAGACTGCAACGGCCATTTCATCCCCTTGTGGGTCGATGGCATCTGCGTCTGGCCGGGACTCTAAGCGCGACGTAGTAACGTTGTTTTTGCTTTTTCGCTATCCCTTGAGGTACCGCATGCGAAGTTGTGAGTAATCAAAAGTGGGAGGTAGACAGTGACAGAATCTACTGCTGCTGCTGCTGCTGCTCTGTAGTGGCTTTGGGTTTACTGCAGTGTCTTCCATAGTGAGTTGCACGATGAGAGCCCTGCATGCGTTCAACGCGTTGAGCAACCAGTGGCTGCGAGTATACGATTGCGACACAGCGCGTTTAGATGCTGCGAGGCCAGTGGCGCTGAGATCCTGCGCTATCAAGGGCGCGATAATGAATTATTCTCAGCGCTTGAGTTGTGATGTGGTAGAACTTCTGACCGCAGCAACGCACCACGGTACACGCCTCGCTTAGATTTGCGGGCCCAAGTTATAACCTCGAGCTTTGACTTGGACTTCCGTTTTTCTTTTTTTCCTTCTCAAGGGTCGCTCTTGCCAACGCTGCGTTTCTTTGCTCACAAACAGACACTGAGCCCCGCTCAGCCCGTCACTAGATGCAAATGAGAAATTCGGAGTAATCTTCACCTTCACTCGCTATCCGTCTTTATGGCGGCTCTGGCAGCTGCCCGTAAGGGTCTGGCGTGAATTCACGTCTGCATCGGGCATCAGAAATCTCAGGGCCAGCCGACGCAGTTCTTTCGGGTTCTGTCGCTCGTGTTGTACCCCTATGGGAGCCTATGCGAAGATTGTGTGCGCGCGAAAGCGCGCGACACTTTAGTGCAATACGCGGCGTACTATATTCTAGTATCATTCGATTCTGATTACTCTGGCGAGAGCGACCCTTCACCTTTTTCTTTCAGGTATGTTGTTTTCTGTAGATCTCCCATGGGAGCAAAGGATACTGCTAATAAACTGCCTTGTCGGCAGGCGATAGGTGGCTGAGTTGGAGAAGGTCTAGGGTTCAGTGACAGCAGGCGCCAATCGGGTTGAAGAGATACGGAGTGTTGCAAGAGGGCACTGGTGGTAAAGGTTTATATGTTGAATGGCGAGTTATTGGGTGCGAAAACACTTAACCTCGAGTATTAAATATAAGCACCACGCCTCCATGGTTTTCATAATAATATCTTCAGCACAATTTGCTTTTATTTTGCCTACTTCGCAGGCTGCATGCGGACCAGCGCTAAATTCCAAATCCTTACGTAGAGTAGTTACATCAATGACATCATGTCGAATACAACACCCCGCCTGCGTTCAGTCGACAACTGCTCTCCATGCTCTCACAACCAATTGACATTGAAATTCGTTCCAAACTCCGCAATCCCTCATCTCCCAAATCGCACCACCCATCATGTCTACCGGCGTTGGAGTGAGCTCTTGCTGCCTTTCCGGAAAGATTCAAAGCGGCCAGCCAAGGGGATACGTCAAGGATATTGCTGGCCTCACCACCTACATCTCCGAACCCGAAAACGGCAAAACAACCAAAACCATCATCTTCCTGGTTGACAGTGGGCATTACCCCGCGCCTACGCCCCCCGCCGTCTAACGCGCTTGATAGTCTTCGGTTATGAGTTCCCCAACGTCCGCCTCCTTGCCGACAACTACGCCAAGGCAGGGTTTTACTGCTACATCCCAGACGTGCACCAGGCCGACTCTCTGCCCATCGAATTCTTGCAGACGGTCGAGCCCCAGCTACCGCAGCGCGAGCAGATGGGCGTGTTGGACAAGGCGGCCTCAACCGCCCAGACGGGAGCAACCCTGGGGCCCTGGCTGATCAGGCACCGCGAGGCCGTCAGCAAACCGCTCATTGATGGCTTCATCAACACGGTGCGCATGATCCCGGGCACCGACAAGGTCGGAGCAATCGGTTTCTGTTGGGGCGGCCGCTACGCCATCTTGAGCGCGCACAGCTCGGAGCCAGGCAAGGGAGTCGACGCCGCGTATGCGTGCCATCCGAGCTTGGTCGCCATCCCGGGCGACTTCGATCCGGTGGTGAAGCCGTTGAGCTTGGCGCTGGGCGACAAGGATAGCTTGCTTGACCAGAAGCAGGTCGAACAGATTCAGGAACTCATGGGCAAGAAGACCGAAGTGCCGCATGAGATCAAGATCTACCACGATCAGGTCCACGGCTTCGCGCTGCGCGGAGACTGGAATAACGAAAATGACAAGAAGGCCATGGACGATGCTGAAAAGCAGGGTATCGAGTGGTTCAAGAAATACTTGTAGAATTGATGGGCCGTGGCCATGACTTGTACGAATACATGTAAAATACGTTTCTCATAATAATCAGCTTGATCCGGATTGCCATAGAAACTTAGCTGCATCTGCTTCTTCTAATACTCATTCTTGATGAGGGTGAAACTCGTGTAGGCTGCGTGAAGAGTTTGGCACTGGATTGTACTGGTGAACAAGCCAGCCGCGTGACTTGGCCTGCGGCATCCACAAGCAGCCAAGGATCAGTCAAGATCAGCCAATTGTTTTGGGACTGAAGTCTTGATCAGACTGAAGGTCATACCAACAGTATAGGCTGCACAGCGTACTTGCAGCAAGAATAAAGCCAATTCAATCCATTCCTTGCCATTGCGCCGCCCATATGCCCCAGCTGATATTGATATGATACAATAGAACGCTTAAAAACCCGACGGCTACTTGCGCTCCATCCTGTTGAGCCTCCGCGCAGTTTGGATCTGTCACCAGTCATCAGTACCCTCAAACTCGGCATCCATTTCCACAGGCCACTCACCTGGTTCCTGGTCTTCTGTCCTCTGACGGGCAGACCCATGGCGTGCCGCCTACCGCGGTACGTGCCCATGTCCCTAAGACGCTTGATGTTGTCCTGGATACTGCGACGAAGGTCGTTCTCGAGCTTCATGCTGGACAGTTCGGCGTTCAACTCCAAGATAGTGGATTGCGGAACCGCGCCCACTCTCGTCCGCTCGTGCAGCAGGAAGCGGCTCATCAGCCGGCGCGACACATCGGGACCGACGCCGTAAAAGGTCTCGAGCGATTTCTTTGCGCGGTCGTTAGCTTGGCTTCCGGGCGAGGCGTGAGTTCGTGGCGAGGTGAGTCGTGACGAGGCGTACCTTGAGCAGGGCGGGCCCCGGGAAGTTGACGTTGAAGATGAAAACCTGGGCAAACAATTAGCGATTGGCATGCAACAATTGGGACAACCGACGTACCATGGTGTCGTCTGCCGTCTGCTTCTGGCTGCCCTCTGCGCGGTGATGGGCGGCGCAACTTTCGACGAACTCCCGTGTCACGTGGCGAGTGGGTCAATGCAGCTCGCGCATCCCCGCAAGCTCTCGAGTACAAAACACACCCCCCGCTGCAACCTGCCATTCTGCATTGCAGCTCTCCATCATGGCTACTTTTCAGAGACTCGTCATCTCCGTGCTGCTCATTCTGAGCGTCGTCTTTGTCTACTTTGCTCAGACGGCAGAGGCCGCCAAGGGCCCCAAGATCACCCACAAGGTACTGAGCTTCGTAGCTGTTTGCTTCGTAGCACGCCATTGACGCATCGCAGGTCTACTTCGACGTTACTCACGGCGATGAGGAACTCGGTCGCATTGTGATCGGTCTCTACGGCAAGACCGTCCCCAAGGTACGCAACACCTGAAACAGCTGCAACTTCAAGTTACTGACACGTTTCCAGACCGCTGAGAACTTCCGGTATGCATTCACATCCAAATCCATCACTCGATTATATCTGACGCTCGCAGTGCTCTGGCCACCGGCGAGTCGGGCTTTGGCTATGAGGGCTCTACCTTCCACCGTGTCATCAAGGACTTCATGATCCAGGGTGGCGACTTCACCCGTGGCGATGGCACCGGCGGAAAGTCCATCTACGGCGCCAAGTTCCCCGACGAGAACTTCAAGCTCAAGCACAGCAAGACTGGTCTGCTGAGTATGTAGTCCCGATTCATTGTCTCGGGCACCCTACTAACAGCGTGCAGGCATGGCCAACTCGGGCAAGGACACCAACGGCAGCCAGTTCTTCATCACCACCGCCGTCACGTCGTGGTTGGACGGCCGCCACGTCGTCTTTGGCGAGGTCCTCGAGGGCTACGACATTGTGGACAAGATCCAGAACGTGCCCAAGGCGCCGGGCGACAAGCCGATCAAGACGGTCAAGATCGCCAAGAGCGGAGAGCTCGAGGTTCCCCCAGAAGGTATCCACGTGGAGCTCTAAGCCAAACGGCTGTGGGGGCATCAATGCATGCTGATACGATGACTGTCGCGTTCAAGATGACCTCGCCGGAACCGTTGAGCCCGCCGTGGAGTTGGGCGCGGACGAGGTGGCCGCCGGGCTGCCGCGAGTTGGAGGGGAGATGAGCGCTGCGGGATTGACGCTTGGACAAAAGTTGTTTGGGCTGGCGGTGATCGTGGGGCTTGTGTTTGCTTTTGTGCGCACGCGACCGAGCCAGAGCAGCGGGCCGGAAAAGTGGGACAAGAGTGTTGCTTAGAAGCGTAGAGAGGTGAATTGCATGACGGTTGACGTGTTGATGAGTGAGCGTGAGCGGGCGTGACCGCGACTGTGACGACTGGCAGCTGCCAGGCCAGCGGCGCGATGACGCCGCCCCCCAAGGGCAGCGCTAAACCGCTTTCGGCCGGCTTTTCGCCTCCTGCTGCTGCGACGCCCTACAAAATTTGTGAGCCGCCGTCAGTCCTCTTCCTTCCCACCACCTCCCCCCTCCTCCGCATCTCCCACTCTCATCAACCAACGAGGTCTTTTCCTTGGCTTCTCTGTCGTCTTCTTTTATCTGTCGTTATCGGGAAGATCGAGGCTTTTCCGCTTCACCTTTTCCCCATCACGCAGGACCAAAGGGCGCTTTTCTGCCTACTACTTCAATCTTCGTCTTTCAGTTCGCCTAGCGTCTGCTTTTTCGCCAGGCCCATACTCTCGGTTTCGCACGACCCCCAGCCGTAACCGCGCATCACGTCACACGCCACTCATCTCAAACATGGCTAATCAACTCCCCATGGACGGTCTCTCCATCAACGATTCGCAGCACGCCCCCCAGCCCGGCGCCGACCACGGCATGGGCGGTGGCCGCTCCACCTACATCCCGCCTCACCTCCGCAACCGCGGCGGTCCCCCGCCCGGCGCCATGGACGGCCCGCCCATGATGAACGGTGGTCCCCCGCCCATGAACGGCGGCGGATGGGGCAGAGGAGGGTAAGTGTCGCAACTCGATTGTTAGGCGACTGGTGATCGCTAACTCAAACTAGAAGGTATGGCGGCGGCGCCCCTCGCGTGGGCGGCGGCGGCGGCCAAGGCGGTTGGGCCAACGCTCCGAACTTCACTCCCAACAACAGAGGTAGCGACACCACCACCACCACTACAACCGGAGGGTCTTGGAATTACAAGCCTCCGGTTTCATTCGACCCCAAAGCTTATGGTAGTCCAGGTTCGGGTGGCGCAGGTGCCGCTCGCGGTTCGGGTGATGGACAGTGGAAGGATGGCAAGCACATCCCCGGTCCTTCTAACCCTCGCGTCGAGCGCGATCTTTTCGGCATCCCCAACGACCCCTCGAAGCAACACACCGGCATCAACTTCGAAAAGTACGATGACATTCCCGTCGAAGCCTCCGGTCAGGGCGTCCCCGAGGCCGTCACGACCTTCACGAACCCTCCCCTCGACGACCACCTCATCAACAACATCGAGCTCGCCGGCTACAAGGTCCCTACGCCCGTCCAGAAGTACTCGATTCCCATCGTCATGGGTGGCCGTGATCTGATGGCTTGCGCCCAGACCGGTTCCGGCAAGACTGGTGGTTTCCTCTTCCCCATCCTCTCTCAAGCTTTCCAGACCGGCCCCAGCGCTCTGCCCGCCAACGCCGCTGTCGGTGGCTACGCGCGCAGTCGCAAGGCCTACCCCACCTCGCTGATTCTTGCGCCCACCCGTGAACTTGTCTCGCAGATTTTCGACGAGGCCAGGAAGTTCGCGTACCGCTCTTGGGTCAGGCCTTGCGTCGTTTACGGTGGTGCTGACATTGGCTCTCAGCTGCGCCAGATCGAGCGTGGCTGCGATCTGCTTGTCGCCACTCCCGGTCGTCTCGTCGACCTGATGGAGCGTGGCCGTATCTCCCTGCAGAACATCAAGTACCTGGTTCTTGACGAGGCTGACCGCATGTTGGACATGGGTTTCGAGCCTCAGATTAGGAGGATCGTTGAGGGCGAGGACATGCCCCCTGTCGATGGCCGCCAGACTCTCATGTTTTCGGCCACATTCCCCCGCGACATCCAGATGCTCGCCCGCGATTTCCTGAAGGACTACATCTTCCTTTCCGTCGGCCGTGTCGGTTCCACCTCCGAGAACATTACCCAGAAGGTTGAGTACGTCGAGGACATTGACAAGCGCTCTGTTCTGCTCGACATTCTGCACACCGTCGGTACCGGTTTGACCCTGATCTTCGTTGAGACCAAGCGCATGGCCGACTCTCTGTCCGACTTCCTGATCAACCAGGGCTTCCCGGCTACGTCCATTCACGGTGACCGCACCCAGCGCGAGCGTGAGAAGGCCCTCGAGATGTTCCGCAGCGGCCGCTGCCCCATCCTGGTTGCCACTGCCGTTGCCGCTCGTGGTCTCGATATCCCCAACGTCACCCACGTCGTCAACTACGACCTGCCCACCGACATTGATGACTACGTCCACCGTATCGGTCGTACCGGTCGTGCTGGTAACACTGGTATCTCCACTGCCTTCTTCAACCGTGGCAACCGTGGTGTCGTCCGTGACCTCATCGAGCTTCTCAAGGAGGCCAACCAGGAGGTTCCCAGCTTCCTCGAGAGCATCGCTCGTGAGGGTAGCAGCTTTGGCGGCCGTGGTGGCCGCTCCGGTGGTGGCCGTGGCCGTGGTTCCCAGGCCACCCGCGATGTTCGTCGCTTTGGCGGTAACAACGCTGGCGGTGGAAGTGGCTTCGGCGGTGGCTGGGGCGGTCCCCCTGCTGGTGGCTTCAGTGGCGGCTATGGCGGCGGACCTGCTGCCGGCGGCTATGGCGGTGGCTACAGCGGTGGCTACGGCGGTGGTTACGGCAACCCCTCTGGTCCCGGTGGCCAATCTTCCTGGTGGTAAATGCACCATTTCCCAGGTCTTTTTCGGCTGCAGCCCATGAAAAGTCTCTCATGCCCTGCCTGGCCGTCTCTTCGAGGCTTACTCTTTCTGGTTTTCATTCGATTTTTCCTTTGCACTGGACTCAGCACGATCCACTTCGAAGGTCCGGAACTTGCTCTTCTCATACCCCGATCAGCATATAGATAGCGTTGACTTCATCTGCGGCACACCTTCCATGAGCTTTTCGCAGTACATCGACACGGGAGGCACGGCGCAGTCACGTCAACGCATGTGGCAGGCATGGTTGCTCGAGGAGGTTTTCAGCCAGGTGGCTGAGCATCATCTCCACGGGAAACCCCGAACGCTTTACGAATCTCACGTCTTCTGCTTCATCAGTGCTGCTCTGGGGAGCTACCGTAACTAGACTCGTTTCTCCGGCCCTTCGGAAGCCGATCTCATTTTTCCATTTCGATTTCTTTTTTCCTTTCTAATACTCAAAAGCGATCCCGCAGCCCCACTACGCCGGACACGACTCTCTGGACATGATGACTTCGTTTCATGGCGTTGTTCCTCCGCGTCGGGCAGGTCTTTCCACGGTAGAAAAAAGCGTCAACGGGTTCTGTGCATTTCTCGGGCGACGGGTTTTTTCATCTTCCGTCGCGGGCAGTGCACCTTACATGGCGTTCACACGGGAGGAGGCATCACGGCAAAACAAAAAGCGATCGGATCGTTGCGCCGCACGAAGGTTCGTGTGCGGCGAGGCGACTGGCTTCTGCGAAGGCCTTCTTTCTTAATTCTGGTTTTTTTCCCGACACATGGTCGGGATGGGTGGACGAACTGAAAGGCGCCCGCCTCTTGTCTCGATGGGGCATTTTCATCGAGAGCTTGACGGACTCGACTCTCTCTGGTGGTGGTGGAATCTGAGGGGGCTGATGGATCGGATCCTAAAAAAGTGCGTTGTTTGTGTTTTTTCACCATGCCTGCTTCATAGTCGGCTAGCTAAATAGATCAAATGCTGCTTCCATTTGCTCCCGCCGCTGTTGTCTGCTCTGCTGTGCTGTGCTGTGCTGTGCTCTACCATATGTTCTTTCCCGTCTGCTCGTTTTTGATAACATGTTTGACGTTTGGCATGTGACGTTTGACGTCTAACGTTTGATGCCTGGCGCTTCCATTGACGCCTGACAATCACTGTGACCTGCGCCCTCAATACAAAACCGACCACATCCTCCTTCCCATCGCGGCGTTCCGTGGTATTTCGCATCACGAAAGTAGCGTGACCCAATCATGCGGCTGGCCAGTCACGCAGTGCAGCACTCAGCTTTCAGGCTACGCAAAAAAGAAAGCACGTCAGCCAAACTCGCACAAACGACGCGCACGAAGCAATCACACGCAAACGACACAATCAATCAACAGGAACAGCACTCACGAGCGTCTTGCCCCTCCTCGCCCGCATCCTCTCCACCCGCTTGCGGTCCTCAATAAAGTCCCGCTTCAGCTTCTCGGCGCTCTCCTTCTTCTTCTCGCGCGTCTGGAAGCGGTAGAAGTCCTCGGGGGCCCTGTGGCGCTGCTTGAGCTTGTCGGCGGCGGCCTGGGCCTCGTCGAGGCGCGCGGGCCCGGCGCGCCCGCCCCGCGTCACGGTTACGAAGCCGTCGGCGTCCGGGACGCTGCGCTGGCGGGCGAGCGCCTTGGCGCGGGCGGATTCCGTGGTGGCGAAGTGCGCGAGGTAGCGGTTTATGCGCGCTTGGAGCTCGTGCCGCGCTGGGAAGGTGAGGGTCTGGTGCGTGCGGTATCCTGTGCGAGAGGTGCGTGGTTAGTGCTTGTGCGTGCTGGGTACGCGGGTAGCACGCAGTGTAGTGTGGGACTTACGCTCCACCCCCAGCGCCCCCTCCCCCTTCCACACAACCTCGCGCCGCTTCCTCGCCGCGCGCACAACCTCCTTCAGCGCGGCCTCCGCGCTCGCCCGATCCACAAACACGAGCACCGCGCCCCCCCCACTCCTCAAAAGCTCCCGCTCCCACGTCCTCGGCAGCGGCAGCCCGTCACCGTCCGCGCCCTCCTCGTCCCCTCCCCGCTTGCGCTTCCGGCTCACCGTCCCCGTCGCTGCGCCTTGCTTGCGCGCGCTCTTCCCCCCTCCTTCTCGCTCAATGTCCACCCGCTCAATCCGCGCGCCCCCAAGCTGCTCAGCAAACAGCGCGCGCAGCGCGCCCTCGGTCGCGTCGACGGGCACGTTGACCGCGAACAGCGAGCGCGCGCTGTCGGCGGAGGGGATCTTGGGCGCGTGCGCCCGCACGTACATGCAGTGTGTTGCGGCGCGCGGGTAGGCGGTGCTGGGCGGGATCGTCAGGGCTAGGACGGTGTAGTCGTCGCCGGCTTTGAGCGGCAGTTTCGGGGGCGCCATGGTTGGGTTGGGTGTGCGCTGTGCGTGTGTGGGGTGGTGGTGGGTGTGTACTGGTGGTGTGGTGGTGGTTGGTCTGGCTGGATAAGAAATTCTGGAGAGCGGCGTGAGGGCGTGGCTCGTGCGGTGGCAGAATTTCTGCGGCTTCACCGCCGAGCCTGTGCGCCGTGCTGCAGAGTACACTGCGCCCGGCATTCACCATTCACAACTAGAGAGGAAGCTGAATCGACTATTTCTACATTCATATAGTGTGTGGTAGACTGGTATTCCCCAAACAAAAATCACGTTCTTGTTAATACTCCCCTGGACATTAACATCAGTGCCTAGTTCTGTAAGCTCTCCCGGCCATGTAGTCACCGTTCAACAAGCCCTCATCCACATAGTTAAGCTACATCACTCCCCTAAAACAAACAAAAAAATATTCACAGAGCAAACCGCCAACATCCATCAGCCAGCACCTCGGCCCGACGTCCGCCCAAACTCGGGCGCCATCCCCCATCGGCCCGGACCGGCGAACGCCAAAGAAAAATTTCCTGCGACGGCCCACAACGCGCACGCCATGCCAACCAGCAAGTCAACGCCAGCAAAAGCGATCTTCGCCCACAGCGACAAAAGAAGTGACCACACCAGGGGTCGAACCTGGAATCTCTTGATTCGTAGTCAAGCGCCTTGCCATTGGGCCATGCGGCCAGTTGCCAGCTGCTGGTGAGCTGCTGCTGGAGGATGGAAACAACGCTCGCAAAGTCGGCTTATCATAGACATGGCAGCTCTCTCCTCTTAGCCGGGTAAAAGATCGTTGTCCAAGTGCCGTGTCCAAGCTCTTGCAAAAAGTTTTCCTCTCGGGCAGACCCGCCGCCCATGCATGCCCAAACATGCCCGCCTTGCCTACCGCTGTCAGGCGCACAAAAAGATCGTCGTCTCGTCCAGGGACAAAAGAAATGACCACACCAGGGGTCGAACCTGGAATCTCTTGATTCGTAGTCAAGCGCCTTGCCATTGGGCCATGCGGCCAATTACCAACTGCGGTAATTGCTTGTTGGATGGGATTCTGGCTGGCAGTTTGGCTTTATCAATCGTAGGACGTCAGCGACCAAGGATTCCAAATCTTCAATGAGGGAATAAGGTGGGGCAATGAGCGTAGACAAGCCTGTCGGTGTTTGGCCAAACGGAAACGACTGTGAGATGATCAAGCACAACCTCATGAGCCCAAAACTCAAGACTTGGCGAGGCCGTTGACAGCCATAGCCAGAGCTGCAACATCTGTGCGTGGACTGTCGGCTCCCGGTTCGGACGTGCCGAACAAATCCATGTACAGTACGTTCGGATAGGACTTTGCGTTGAAACTGCCAAACGATTCGAAGAGCGGCTGGTATGCGCTGCCAGCCATTCCCAGGATAGAGTTGAAATCGCCCGGGAACCCGATACTACCCCATATCGACTCGACAGCGGTCTCAGTCAAGGTCCATGACAGCAGGAAAAACGGGTCGTCCGGCGTCTTTCGATTGGCAGCCAGCTTTGAGAGTTGGTCAGCTTTCATGGTGTCCAGGTCGTCGCTGTTCGAGTAGACGTTGTAGAACGGAAAGTTTGGGCTGCTGGCAACGATGCCTTGCTGGAAGTATTTGCCAAGGGTTATCCCGTTGGGCAGCTCCACCACAATAAGCACACTGCCCGCGCCATGTCCGATAAACTGCGACAGAGTTCGTTGACTCAAGTCTTCCGTGGTCGAGATACCGGTGGTATTGAGACGGTCATTAATCTTGGAAAGCTGGTCAAAGAGGTTGTTCCACTGGGACTGACTAAATTCTTTATAGTCATTGTCCGTGTCCAGACTGTGCGATATATCCAAAATAACCAACTCATGGTATTGCTCTGTGAAGGAGTTGATCTCGTTGATGATATCAGTAAGCGACTGGCCATTGGCGCCTTGCCAACCAACGACTTTCGTGTCCGAGTAGTGGCCGGTGTAAAAACCTCCATTGCTGATGACTGGGCGAATGTCGAACCAGCGGGATCCCGCCTTGAGCTGTTCACCGATGCTAAACTTTTGCGTCAGAGTATTGGCATCCTTGACCAAGCCTGTGTGAGTGCCGAAGACGCTCATCCCTGCATCATGTGAACCGGGCATGCAAATGTGGCGGAGCTTCCTTCCTCCCAACGTAGCCATGTTCTGCTGCATCCAGTCGATGGACGGATTGGTCGAGGTAAAGTTCCCCTCTGAGCCACCCAAGATGAAATTGACGGACCCGTCGTGGTCGAATCCGAGGCCAATGTTGCTACCCACCGGGTTGTTCTCCGTTTCCACAGAAGTCAAAACCACTTCGATGGTGAAGCCCTTGGTGTTCCTGGCTTGGACTTGGAAGGCAGCAGATGCTCCCTGGATGGCGTACACCGCCTCACCACCATCATCGGCCTGGTGTTTCCCTGGCTCTTGATTCCATTCAATGTACACTGGAACAGATTGACCTACACCGCATGAGCGACATGTCACAAACAAAACTAGAGGTGCGCATGCCAGAAGAAATGGTCGAGGGGAACGACCAGGACTCCATCTGGTAGGAGTGCTGTCCCGTTAGAGTCCATGGGTACGGTGTACCGTTAATCAGGTCTACGTAGCCACCTGATGACGTTAGGCTGAGGCCAGGAGCGGGGTTTGGGCAACCATCAACTTACCTTGGCCCATTGTGGCTGATGTGTATATAGTAGCGAGGGTGTGTCAAATGCAGAAAGGAAAACTTACTCGATCGTCGTCTCATCTCCACGGGCCTGGGATTTTATACACCCAACACCCGGGTTCGAAGCACCAAGCCACGAGGCAAGCGCCTGTAGGCACGCGCTCAGGCACCCCGTCACGATAGGTGAGGCGTTGCATCGTGCCAAAAACGATCAATCAGACACGGCTGGCAAAGACACGACAGGCTTAGACGGCTGGGCATGTAACGGAGGAGCGACTCGACGTGGGCGACGAGTGGTGGAGGAGAGACGAATGATCTGCGTCAGCTGGCGCTGGCGGGCCGTCGGCAGGTGTGGCAGCCATGCCCGAAGGAGCAGGTGAATGGAATAGCTGGATGTACTAAAATAAAAGCAAACGGGGCCCAAGGAAAAAACAATGGAAGGCTGGACACGTGGGAGAATGGGTGTCTTGGGTCTTGAGGTCTTGGGGTGTTTGAGGTGAGGTGTCTTCTCCTGTCCGGTGGCTGCATCATGCCCGCCTGCGGATCAGCGTCTAGCGCTCCCGTCGCCCACGATGACGCTAATCGCCAGCGCCGCCAGCCCTCCCCCGTCACGCCCCGTCCTCGACGCGCCGCGACGTCGCCCTCGCATTCTATCCTCCCTCTCGCTCCTCCGCTTGCAACTCCACAAATCCCCGAGTCGCGTCCTGTTTGCGAAAAGGGCTGCGGCCCGCCAGATCCGCTGCGACCTTCATCTGCCCCCGACCCCGTTCTCGTCATCCCCGCGCCCCGGTACCGCTCGCTGCTCAAGACGCGTCGTCAACCATTGCTTTTTCCGCCGCCTCCACTTTGCGCAATCACTCTCTTTTCACAATGTCACGCGAACCTAGCCTTCCGTTGGCATTCGACTTCGACGAGCCCCCGAGCTCCCCGCCGCCCCTGCCCCACACCTACTCGCGGAAGCGCACGCGATCATACTCTCACCACGACCCGGGTACTTCCAGTGACCCCGTGATGTTTTCCAGTGATGATGCCCCTGAGGATGTCGAGAATTACTCCACTCCGGACAGGCGCAAGAGACAATACACTGGCGCATGGTGGGCACATGGACATCGGTCAAAGTCCTTGAGGACCGAGACCAAGGCCGAATTGTCCAGGAACGTTGACAGCGGTGTGTGGTTGAATAGCGACTCGTCAGACGATTCTCTTATTGAGCGGCTCGCGGCTGCGGCCACCACTCATGACCCTCAGTCGGACATAACCCCGAAGCCGAACAAGTATCAAGCTCCCGAAGACACGACACCACGCCGACCAGTTCGGAGCTTCAAGGTCATGTCGGCAGAACACATGGTCGCCAATGCCAAGGTCCAAGAATGCATTGAGGAAGGAGATGAGAAAGTGGACCTTTCGTGAGTTGATGCGCGTCTTCCAGTTTCTACTACTGCTGCTAATGACCACACAGGGGCCTTCAACTGCGCAACATCACCGGTGATATTATCCAGCCGCTTGAACAAATGATACGGCACCCACACTTTGGAAGTGAAGCTCCGACCGAGGACCAGTATGAAGCTTTAACCGCTTCGCTTCAGGTCTTCCTGTCCAACAATCTGTTGCGCAGCCTTCCTGGCGAGCTCTGGCACTTGAAGAACCTCACCGTTCTCAGTCTGCGCAACAACCAGCTCACGGAGATTCCACCAGCCATTGCGAATCTCAAGAACCTGAAGGAATTGAATCTTGCTGGCAACAAACTCCGATGGCTGCCATGGGAACTTTTCCAATTGATCACTCCTCGTGGAAACCTGAGTCGGCTTACTGTCACGCCCAACCCCTTCGTCCACGCAATCGAGTTGGAGGAGGGCATCTTGGAAATCCCCAATGATGCAAAGGGCCTTCAAAAAGAGGTGACGCGTCTCAAGGAAAAGATTTCTACTTCCGAAGATGCTACCATCAAAAATCAAGCAGCCTGGAAACTGAAGCTTTTCGAGACAATGCTACAGCACATGCAGAGGCGTGAGATCCCAGAGACACCCCCGCACAGCTACGATGACTCTGGTTACCGAGAATTGCGCCCCTGGAGAGCGTGGAAGCAGTATCCTGTCTTTTTTGCCAGCACCCCCGTAGCTCGTATGGAGTTTGACGGCTCGCTGGCCCGCGGCTCCCCGCAAAGGCCTTCACAGGTCCTGTCCAATGACTCTCATTTCCCTTGGCCATCGTTGGACTACTCTCCTGCTGAAGACCTCCGCGACATACCATCCACCCGCGTGCCCTCGCTCTTTGAGCTCTCTCTGCGCACCGCCAGCCGCTGCGCACGACCCAAAGATCTGCGCGACCTCTTGCCTCCCGACTCGCCAGACCCGGTCCTGCGCGCCATCGATGAAACAGTCAAGGCCAGTGACAATGGTGGTCAACACTGCTCCGTCTGTCACAAGGAATACGTCCTCCCGCGCGCCGAGTGGCTCGAGTACTGGCACTACGTGCCCGACTCCCTGGTGTGCTCGGCCAATGAATGCTACCTGCCGTTCCTACGGAAGGCATGTAGTTGGGGCTGCGCCAAGGCGGTCAAAGGCGGCGAACTGTTCGACGAGGATTACGCGTGAGGTGCACCTCGCACTGGTCTTGTTCATATTCCTGTACATGTTGTGTATATGTGGCTTGCGCTCTCCGCACGTCATGCCTTTTTTTCTATCTCAGTGGGCTCACTTGGGTTCTGGGCGGGTCGCGTTTGATGGCGTTGGGCTGGACGGCGCAGTGTGGCGTGGGGCCATCGTCCTGGACGTCCTTTTCACATTATTCAAGGGTTTTGGTATTGGTTTTCATCTTTTAGCATTCTGTTAATGCACTGCGCCCTTTTGCTTGGGCCTGGCCCGACATTCGAGCTCTATATACCTCCAGGGCGTCGTTACGGCGGCGATGGTTCCCTGTCTTATTCATTAAATTCCTTTCGCATCAGTACTGATGCTCTAATTAGCTGCTTTGAATGCTGTCTCCTCCACGTCCAAGAAGCTTGCACCATAGAAGCACACAGCACTGTCACGAAATCCATGAATTTGTTGCCATAAGGCAAATGTATAGCTCTTCATGAAGTATTAGTCCTTGTCCTCATCACCATCACTGACCTCCTCGCCCTCCTCCCTCATCTTTTCCTTCTTCTTCCTAATCCGATCGCGCTTCTTATCAAGCAGCTTCTTCAGATTCTTGGCCTCATTGAACCTGCCACCCGTACCCGCGCCGCAAATAGCACAGCTCGGGCTCTTGCGGAAGCGCTGCAACGCGCACTTTTCGCAGAAATAGTGGCCGCAGTTGGTGACGATGGGCTGCGTATACGGCTTCTTGCAGATGACGCAAGCAAACGGGATCTTCTCGAGCAGCTTATTCTCCTCCTCCTCCTTCTCCGCGTCCTCGCCCCCAGCAGCAGCAGCGCCACCGCTGCGGTTCGCGGACGCGACAGTTGTGCCCCCGGCCTTCTTGCCCTTGCTGTTGATCTCCCACTCCTTGTCCAGCTTCCACCCGGCGGCGTAGTCCTCGCGCGCGTGCAGGAACTTGCAGCTGTCGCCGAAGCCGCAGAAGCCCGTTTGCTTGTAGTCCTTGCAGACGTCGGGGGCGTAGTCGATCTGCGTGACGATGCGCACGTTGGTCGGCGCCTTGACGGGGCCGACCCTGTTCGGCGCGTCCGGGTTCTTCTGGATGAAGCTCGAGTAATTCTTCTGGCCCTTGTACGTGCCGTCTGGCGCCGCGCCTTCGCTTCCCTCCTTTCCTCCTGCCGCTCCCCCTGCCGCTCCTGCTCCTGCAGCAGGCGCGCGCGTCTTGCCCAGCAGCTTCTGCGCGCTCAGCGCGTCCGCCGCCCCCTCGTCGTACCAGTTCGACTGCTTCGTCGCGTCCTGCGTCACCTTGATCGCCGCCGTCGTGTCCGCCGCGTACTTGGTCGTGCCCTCGACGTGGCTCTTGGGCCGCTGCGCCGCCGTCGACGTCCCGCTGATGCCGCCCGTCTTGCGCCGCTTGATGCTGCGCACGCCGTCTTCGCCCCCGGAGCCTGAGTCTGACTCCGATTCTGAGCGCGCTCGTGCCACCGCTTTGCGGGGCTGCGCTTTGCCTGATCGCTTCTTGAATACGATCGGCCCGTCCATGCTGTCTGTGTGTGTGTAGGTAGGTGTGTCGGGCGCGGTGGAGGTGCTGGATTGATAAGATAGACGCTCGTGCTTGATTAGTCACTGTCGCCGAGTTGAAAGTTGACAGTCGCGTGGCAAGTTCGGCTGCTGGAGTGGTGGAAGAAGAAGGGAGGATGATGTCAGTGAGAGAGACGGGTGAAGGTGGGCGAGCAGAAGAAGGTGGAGAGGTGGCGCAAAAAATGGTGAAATATTTTTTGTGCTACATATTGTAAGCTTTTCAAACAACTTCTCATCAAATGGCCGCGTGGCCCAATGGCAAGGCGCTTGACTACGAATCAAGAGATTCCAGGTTCGACCCCTGGCGTGGTCATTTCTTTTGCTTTTTGTTCAGCGACAAGCTCATCTCCAACTTCTACCCAACAACTCACAGCAAATGCTTGCAAACCAGAAGGCCTGGTCAACAAACATTTTGCTCTTAATTTCCATGTTGCTGGAAACTGGCGCTGTGTTCCTTGGGACCTTTTATCAAATCCGGTGCAGGCACTTCAATCCGTCCACGACATTAATCTCTCAACTTGTTGCCGTAAATCTGTCTTGGATCTACTCTGCGTGCAGATGACAGCGTAAATCTACGACAGCGTCGCAATAAAGTGACATAGGATGGATACATCTTCCGCATAAATATCAAGGCCAACTATAGTTTCGCCTTCAAGCCCTTCGCTTCCTCTTCCTGTGCCTTGAGCTTCAATACTCGCCGAAGAATCTTACCGCTGACGCTCTTCGGAATCTCATCGATGAACCGGACACCGCCTCTTAGTCTCTTGTGCTGGGCAACCTTCTCCTGCAGCCAAGACACGATCTCCTTCTCCGTCTGCGGACTGGCCTCGACGCCCTTTGCAGGGACGACGTATGCGCGGGGCAACTCGGTGGCTTGCCCCTTGTTGTAAACGCCAATGACAGCCACGTCGTTGATGGACGGGTGGCTGACGAGGAGGCCTTCGAGCTCCGCGGGCGCAACCTGAAAGCCTTTTCGAAAGGGTCAGCTGTGAGTCATTGTTGGGGGTGGAACATAGCTCACCCTTGAATTTGATGAGTTCCTTAACGCGATCCGTGATATAAAAGTTACCATCCTTGTCTTGGTGCCCCACGTCGCCGGTCTTGAAGTAATCGTCTTCCGTCAAAGCGTTGGCGGTACCCTCGGCGTTGCGCCAATATCCCTTGAAGACGTTCGGGCCTTTGATCCACAGCTCGCCCGTCTCGCCCACCGGCACCTCCTTTTCCTCGGGCGACATGTACTTGGCCGTCTGGTTTGGGAGCAGCTTGCCGACTGATCCGATGTACTTGTTCCAGTCGCTCCACTCCTGCGTGTGCGTCGTGGGGCTGGTCTCACTCAACCCGTAGCCCTGCTTGACGGGGAATTTCCGCTTCTGCCACAGGTCCTCAACGATTTCATGCGTCAACGGTGCCGCGCCAGAGTTGGTCATGCGGATGGAACTAAGGTCGTATTTGTCGACCACGGGTTCTTTGCTGAGCTGGAGGACGACTGGTGGGACAAGGTAGGCGAAGGTGACCTTGTGGTGCTGCACGAGGTAACAGAACTTCTCAAGTTTGAACCTCTCCATAACAATGACCTGTACTCCGCTAAACATGTTGTGATGCACGATACATGTGAGACCTAGGGCGTGTCAGTACAACCTATACCACGCCTTTACTGGGTCTCTTACCGTAAATATGGAAAAAAGGAAGGAATGCTATAATTCTGTCTGATTTCCAGTTGAGTTTGCTCCCTTCAACAGATTTGTTCATCATGGTGTTCGCCACGATATTCCTGTGAGTTAACATAACGCCCTTGGGATGACCTGTAGTTCCAGAGGAGTAAACTAAGAATGCCAAGTCTTCGGCCGGGTTCACCTTCGCCCTCTTGAAGCGCGCGACGCCCGAGATGTTCCTGACACTGGTAAAATGCTTGGCATTTCCCTCGGGATCTCGCGCGTCGCCCATAAGAATAATACGGTCCTTTGACAAGCCCACCATTTCCGCGGCTTTCCGCACGGTTCCTAGGAAAGGAACTTGCGTGACTACGGCTTTGGCTCCAGAATCTCTCAGCTGGAACGCCAGTTCGTCTGCGGTATAGGCAGGGTTTGCCGGCGATAGAATGCCGCCAGCCCAGTGGCAACCCCATGTTACGGCGGGTGTATCAATGCAGTTTGGCGTGAAGAGATTAAGGACATCGCCTTTCTGCCAGTCCCAAAGGCCTTTAAGGCCCTTGCCAAAGTCGATGGCGGTTTGTTTTACTTCAGCATAAGTGTAAGAGCGGTTGGTTTCGGCATCGGTGTAGATTACTGCTATAGTGTCAGCATTTCCTCGCTAGATTGCATGCCGAAGCCCATTTCCTTGCTCTTGCGCTCATCGAGGAGCCCTGCATTGCAGCGACAATAATCGAGACCGCACTGGGACGTACCTTTGTCATCGGGGAACGGACGGTCTTTCCTTTCGAATAAAAATGACCAGATGTCAACGTCTGGGATTTGGAGAGGAGGGTAAGGAGATTGGGTGGGCATGATGATGGATGTGTAACGGTGTGGAGAAAAAAGAAAGGTGAGGAATGAAGGAGGAGGGGGAGAGATATGCGGCTCGGGAAATAAAGCCGTTGAGCGTCATGACCGGTAGTTGGAGAAGGCATTCCCGTTGGAGAAGGCAATCCCATTCGGTGTGCTGCACCCCGCGGCTGACGGGTGGGTATCAACCGGCCCCAGCGGGGCACCAGGCGCCACTTTCTGGGGAAACGCTGCCGAACCGAGGCATCTCGGCAGCCAAACAACGTCGTCCGCTTACACCTCTTGTCAATCCACCTCCAGCTATGTAGCTGCAGCCTCGTCGCGACGGGCCTAAGGCTCGCCAAACACTTCACCATGGCAACTTTCCAAGAGGCCACTGCGGTCAAGATCGTCGACTCGCACACGTATTCCGCCCATTTCCACAGCGAGTGGTGCGTCGGTTCAGGTAACATTTGTAATCGTGCGTCCAAAGTTCCTTGCAGCAGCTTGCTGACGGAGTGCAGTCCCTCATGGTGGCTACGTGACCTCTTGTTTTCTGCGCGTCGCGGCAGAGCACTTTCGTACCACTCTCGCCGCGCAAAACCAGCCGCACACGATAACGCTTCATTCCGAGTTCCTTCGCCGCACTCAGCAAGGGCCCGCCCTCTTTAAGGTCAGGGACGCGAAGCTCGGCCGCCAGACGTCAGTCATCCACGTCTCGTTGACGCAAGATGACCGCGAAGAGGTCGTCAGCTACATCACCAATTCCAACATGAACACCGAGCAGGGCCTAACGTTCGAAACAAACTGGTCGCTACAGCCGCCGCCGCCGGCGGTCGACCTTGCGCGGCTGGTGAAGGGCGAGGAGAAGACCTGGGCGGTAAAGCCCAATCCGTTCCCCAAGTTTCGCAAGGTCCTTGAACAAGTGCAAATGTACCTGCCGCGCGACGGTCAGGTCATGGGCAGTCTGGCCGACGAATGGTTGCATATGAAGAATGACGAGAAGTTTACAAATGCGAGCTTAGGTCTGGTATGCGACCTCTTCCCCGCGCTCATCGAGGCCCTGAGCATCACCGACAAAGAGTCCAAGCTGTACTGGTTTCCGACCTTGCTGTTGAATTTAGACATCAAGAAGTGCCTGCCCGAGGAAGGTGTAGACTGGTTGTTTGTCCGTGTGAGAGCGAAGCAGATCAAGAATGGACGACAGGACCTGGAGGTCGTTGTTCTGGACGAGAACGCGGATATCGTTGCGTTAAGCCACCATGTCGCGCTCATTCTGCCTGCCGAGAGGAACACCGCTGAGCGCCGAAAGAATACCGGTAGTAAGATCTAGACCGCCTCGACATTCGAGATACTTGGATATGGTAGATTTAAGGATATAGAGAATTGCTGATTGATTCGATACGAGGCTGTATTAGCTCAGCACTCGTCCTCACCTTCGTGAGTTGCTATTGTTCGATGCCTAAATTGCCTTTAAAAGCAGTACCGCAAGAAACTAACTATTTACCGCAACAGAATGACGTCTGGTGAATCACTGTCTACACGACTTGAACCCAGGTCATGTTTCTATAGTAGGTAGATTCTGGTTTATCTTCCGCCTAGCGAGACAGGGAAATATATGTATAAACAGTCCCTATAAAACACCTTTTGTCTAGCTAGAGGCCTGAGTCCCAGAATTAGCGTCACTATCTTGTTATGTGCTGATCAGACTCTTTCCAATCTCTGTCAAGGAGCCGTTCACATTGGTGACTGTAGCACCAGCCTGTTAAGCTAACCGTATTTGGCCATAGGAACTTTCTTACAAAAGGCCTTGCACCCTAGGTTTCGCTCCACCTTCTTTCTGGCTTCACCCTAACGGCAGACTCGCAACCATGCGACCGAAGCCTAATCCAGATTACTACCACTGCTTGAGTGTCTGCCCACATGCTGAAAAGCTCAACGCTTTTCCACCGTTGTAAGTAGGCAATCGCCCTTGCTTTTATCCGTACTAACTTTTATCACAGTCGCGACTACGGACAGATGGTGGCGGTCACAGTCGGTGACCCGAAAGTCAAGTTCCAAGTCCATGAGGGCCTCATCGTTGGTCAATCTCGTTACTTCCGCTCTGCATTCGACGGCGGATTTCAAGAGGCCTCAACCAAGACTATCCACATAAGTGAAGTTTCGGTCGAAGTTGTTGAAGCTTTCCTCAACTGGTTGTACACGCGCAGGCTCCCTGAGATTGCCACAGAAGCAACCCAAGCGGACCAAGACGATCAGTTCGACCTTCTCTGCGAACTTTACATCTTTGCCGATGCACGCTTTATAGTTGCTCTCAAAAATGCGACTATAGACGCCCTTTGTGACTCATTCGCACGATTCTGGACATTTCCATGGTCAGCGGTAAAGATGAGTTATGAGAACACTGCTTACCGGAGCTCACCCCTTCGCAAGTTTATGGCCGACATGGCCGCTCAGAGCCTTGGGGAGCTCAGGGTCAACCTGGATGCACATCGGGACTGGTTCAGGAAAATTCCCGACTTTCTTATTGATCTTACAATCCATCTCAGCACGACAGAAGATGAGGACACTTTCGGAGATAGGAGGAGCCAATGGTGCGCAATGGATCGCTGTCGTTATCACGAGCACCCTCAGGACAACAATACTGCGGATACCTAGCACATACAGAAGCCCCAGGTGGCTCGGAGTTGAATCACGAGAATACTGCGCTTAATTCAGGATGCAACAGAATGCAAGAGGAACACACTTGAAGAAGCAGCGGTGAAACTAGTTCTAGTTACAGTCTTTACAGTCTTGAATTCCGAATTCAAAAAACTTCAGGCACTCAATCAGTCAATATTTTGAAGCTCGAATGGCACCCCATTGAATGCTGCCTGCTCTCGGGCATATTGATTGATTATTGGTTGATTCAGCATCGTATACGCGTAATGACGCGTGTCGCGTTTTGGTAGACATAAAGGTACCTAATCGCGCACCGACACTGACGCATTTCACTGTCCACCCTCCTCGCCATTATCCGCCAACTGTCCGGAAGCGTACAGCAAAATCAACAAAACCCCCGTCTGTCAGCCACGTCCTGACGCGCAATCTTCACCTTCGCGCATCTCGATTTGACGGCTGAATTCACATTCTACCATGGGTGTGACCAGATAAGAGTGTCGCCTCATGCATACAGCTGCATTCCAGCTTATACCTCTAGTTTGTGGGACGAAGTCCGAAAAATCACGCCCGGTGAGACGGTTACTCTCGCCCAGCTCGGTACAGAATGCGTCAAAACCAAGGGCCGCCCATTTCGAGTAGCCGTAGATACGCCCATGGAGATTTTCAAGTACAAATGGTCAACTGCAAACGCAAAAGAATATGGTGTGTCACTGTATCTCACGTCTTGCTGCTCTCACTCACGCCTGGTTGCATAGGCGGTATGAATCACCCGGTTCGGAACTTTTTCTTCCGCATAACCCACCTTCTTACTGCTGGAGTGGAGCCGGTATTTGTCTACGACGGCCCAGGAAAGCCCCAAATGAAACGCGGGAAGGCCTCTAGTTACACCCCATCTTTCATCGGAACCGTGCTAGCCGCGGCTGCGTCCTCGATGCGTACCAAGGAAGACATTGAGATGGAATACGGTCTCTCACACGTCATCCGGCTCACTAAGGATCTGCTAGACTATTTCGGCATCCCGTGGCTCGAGGCGCCTGGTGAGGCGGAAGCGCAATGTGCGCAGCTTGAAAAGGAGGGGATCGTTGATGCGATCATAACCAAAGATGGTGACTCGCTGTTGTTTGGGGTGAAAACATTTGGGTATTGAACAACGCAGTGGAAAAGCGTAGTCGCCATGTTATCACGGCTTGCAACTACCGTATGGAGGCAATTAAAAACGGGACCAACGGGCTCTCGAGGGAGGACCTCATTCTTATTGCAGTCATGGGAGGCGGTGACTATGGCGGTAGCATTCCCGGCTTTGGACCCCAGATTGCCATTCAAGCTGCAAAGGCTGGCTATGGCAGGAAGCTTTGCGAAATCGCAGAATCTGAGGACAACGTTCCACAGAAGTTGACTGCATGGAAACGGCAATTGACCGAGGAACTGCGGACGAACTATAGAGGTAAGTTCGAAAAGGAGAACGCGACGGTAGCGGGGAACATTCCGTCGAATTTCCCAAACCCTAAGATTGTCAACTACTACTTGAAGCCCGCAGTGTCTTCCCCTGGCCAACTGGATCGATTGCGGGCGACTCTACGATGGGATAAAGAAGTCGACGTCACTGGTCCGAGAAAGTGGACATACACTTACGTCGATTGGAAAGGCAAGGATTTCGGACGAAAGTTCGTGGAAAAGATCGCTCCGGCACTCATTGCCAAAAAGCTCCTGATCCGCGCAGGAGACAATGTGCAGGAAGGCAACCGAGCACCCTTCAGTAGAATCCTCGATACGAGAGAAGATGCGTGTAAAGGTTACCCTCCCGAGGCTTGTGTCGAATACGATCCTCTCAGCATCGTAGGTATAAACCTATCCGCTGAGCCTTATATGCGTCTCACGCATTCTTTCGGTGTGAAAAGAGTCTACAATCCGTTTAAACCCCAAAATAAATGGGTTCTAGCGCACCTCATTGAGCGGGGAGCTCCGCAGGAGTACCAGGACTGGAAGCGACAGAAGCCAAAGAATGCCGCTAGCTCTAAGCCCAAGAAGTCCGCTGGTTCTAAGCCCAAGAAGGCCGCTGGCCCCAAGCCCAAGGGTATCAGCAATACGGATCTGGAAAAAACAGCCCGTCTTAACTCTGGCGCTGGAGGTTTTGAAGAAAGTGACCTCAAAGGCCAAAACTCGGATCGAGCCCTCACCAAATCACTGTCCAAAAAGATGCAGGTGTCAGGAGAATCAGGAGCGGCTGCTTTCTTAGGATCGTCGTGCTTGACTACCACACAGCCCATGAAGCGGGGCCCCGACCGGCCTAGAAAACATCCTCAACTGGGCGAGAACGGCGCAGGCACAGAGCCTCTTGCGAAAAGGAAGCGGGGAAGGCCACGCAAAGACGCTTCTCTGAAAATGCCAATGATTGAGGAGCCTTCGGGTGTCGAACCGCCACAAAAGAAAGCTTGTCGCCATCAACCGCAAGCGTTGGCTAGATTGGAGAGCGATGACGAGGATGAAATCATCTACATGGGCAGTCGGCGGCGATACGAGTAACGCTCTACAAGGCATCGGATACCACCTTCTGGCATTGTAGCAGATTTCTCCACAGGTCAAAAGGGTCTATTCGAGCCTCATCCATGACGGATACGGCGGCGCCATGGTGGTGAGGGGGAAACATATCTTGTGTCGTTTCCAGTCCGAGGGCGATCGATTGTATTTTGATAGCCCTGCCTGGCTTTTTCAACAGAAGCCTCTTTCCACTCCAGTACACTTTCGTTCACCTCTTTTAGTACCTAGGTGAAGTGGGAATCCATTGCCAAATGTTTTCTGAAATATTAGCAGCTCGAATTGCTCCTTTCGTGTTCTTTATCAGTGCTTGTGTAGGAAGTCGAACAGGGCGGGTTTTGGTGTGTCACTCGGCTCCGAATGTAGACGTAGCAGCAAATTTGCAGTATAGATAGATTCGATGCCACAACAGACTGCAATCTCCGCTTGGCAGTGTTTGAGAGGATGAAAGCCGTGGAAACTTTCGATTGATATGATAAGTGGTTACTCACTACATGACTCGCTCACCGCCAGACCCGTGAGCGGCAGAAAAAGACGTTTGAGATTTCGGCGCGACGCGCGCAAACCAACCGACTGCGACACTGCAACCCATAATGGCAGCAAAAAAGAGAAAGGCGGGCCCCCAGGCCCCCAAGGAAGCGCCGAGCTCCTCGAAACTTGCCATCAACACCTACGCCGACGTTGCCGATTCCGAAGACGAATTCCACATCAACCGCGACAAGATCCTGCTCGACGAGGGCCCGGAGGCAAAGAGGCGTAGAAGATGGCGGGAAGAAGGTGAGCGCGTTGGGATAATGCAAACCGCTGTCTTTGCTCACTGTTTCCTTAGAACAGGACCTGCAGGCCTCTGACGAGGATGTCTTGGACTATTCTGAGAGCGAGAACGAAGACGACGCCGATGAAGACGCGGCGCAGGAAACCGGATCAGAAGCGCCTGGTGCCGATGAAGAGGACGACGAAGAGGCCGAAGGCTGGGGTCCTTCCAAGAAAGACTACTACAATGCCGACGCGATAGAGACGGAGCAGGATGCCCTCGACGAAGAGAAGGAGGCACTGCGGCTCCAGAAGAAGCACCTCGAAGGCATGACCGAAGCTGACTACGGATTCGACGAGGCCGACTGGATTGCTGCAGACAAGGAAGAAGAGCCCGGGGCAGATGCAGATGGTGAGGTGATCACGGAGGTCTTGCCGCAGTTGCAAATCACAAAAGACATGAGCGCCGCAGAGCGCCTCAAGATCCTCAAGACAAGATACCCCGAATTCGAGCCGCTTTCCAAGGAGTTCCTGGACCTACAACCACTGCACAACGAACTGGCTTTGGCGGCTGCGGCCGCGGAGAAGATGAAGGCCGCGAAGACGATGGTTGCGAAGCAGAACAAGGTGGTTAAGACTCCGGCAGCAGTCATCAAATACAGAGCTCTAGCGGCATATCTTGCTGCAATGACTATGTATTTTGCACTGCTTACCTCCACCTCTGCTTCGACAACCGACGGTTCAGTAACGGCCTTGTCGCCTACGGAGCTCCGTGATCATCCAGTGATGGATGGCTTGGTCCAGTGCCGCGAGCTATGGACTCAGGTCAAGGATCTTTCAATCACAAACAAGATTGAAGACAGCGATACTAGCAACGAGCTAGCATCTTTCGAGGAACCGTCCATGGATGTTGACGGTGACGCTGATATAATCGATGACGCTGTTGCCAAACCCAAGTCAAAGAGGAAGACGAAGGCGCAGCAGGCCGCCGAAGCTGCTCAGGCCGAGTCCGAGGCGAGGAGAGCGGAGCGCTTGCGCAAGACGGAGGAGGAGCTTGCCGCACTGTCATCACTCACCGACCGCGCAGCAGTGCGGAAGACAACCAAAGCCCGGAAGCCAACCCGAGAGGCCAGCAGCGCTGCGGCAAACGCCGACGGCGACTCAGACTTTGGCGATGAGACGGAGCTCACGGCTCAAGAGCTGGCGGAGAAGGCGCGCAAGAAGAAGAGCTTGCGCTTCTACACGTCGCAGATTGCGCAGAAGGCCAACAAGCGCGGTGCTGCAGGCAAGGACGTCGGCGGCGACACGGATATTCCGTACCGCGAGCGACTGAAGGACCGGGAGGCGCGCCTGAACGCGGAGGCAGTGAAGCGCGGCAAGCAGAAGGCGAGCAAGGAGGAAGAGCTGGGCGGGGACAGCGACGAGGAAGACGCAAGGCAGGCTCGGGCAATACGCGCAGATGCTGGCGCCAAGGACGCCTCCGAGGACGACGAGTACTACGACATGGTGGCGGCGCGCTCGAAGAAGAAGAAGGCAGACAAGGCCGCCGCTGCCGCTGCGTACGCACAGGCGGCGCGCGAGGGCGGCCAAGTCGTCGAAACGGAGGCGGTCGGTGCCGACGGCAAGCGTGCCATCAGCTACGTGATTGAGAAGAACAGAGGTCTCACCCCGCACCGCAAGAAGGACGTGCGCAACCCGCGTGTCAAGAAGCGCAAGAAGTTTGAGGAGAAGAAGAAGAAGCTGGGCAGTGTACGCGCGGTGTACAAGGGCGGCGAGGGCAGAGGCGGATACAAGGGTGAGATGACGGGTATCAAGAAGGGATTGGTTAAGAGTGTTAAGTTGTAGATTTCTGTGGGCTGTTGCGGAATTCATCACGCGCGTTGAGGCTGGCTGTCAAATAGTGCAAAGTGCAATCAGTGATTCATTTGATGTCTTTAAAGTACCCTGCAGCTACCGTACCCCATCGGGCTACAGTACTCGCTACCGATGCTCAAAGTAAATAATCAATACCATCGGGTCGCGTGTTTAAAATGGACATACGTACATTGTATGTACGCCCCGTAAGCCTTAAGTCAGACCTCATTTACTTTGCACTGTCTACATCAGTTACGTGAACAAAACCTATTTCAAAGCTTTATTTTCACTAGGTAAAATTAAGCATTCCTACACTTATCATTTATATAAGCTTTTTCTTGGGTATGCCAAATGTTCCCTTGTCGTTCTAGTCAAGCAGGTCTAAGATCAGAAACTATGTGATATGTTGTTAGAATATACACACAGTCAATAAGGATTCGTCTTGACAATAACTGTTTGGAGATGGCCTACAACACTGCTTTATTAAAATTTCCCTTGTGCCTAATAGCTAAAGAAAATGAATAAACGACTAGCTGTTCGGGTATAGCTTGCAATAAATTCGTCACTGATGCTTAAAGGCTCAGATAGTCACTTTGACATTATAGTTGTTTATTCATGATGACATTGAATTCGTAGACAAAGCATTCTCACTTACAGTAAATACTCGTTATGTCGTAGCGAATGGATAAATATACAAACAGAGATAAAATGAGATGATATGAAATAAACCCAGACACTTTTAGCGGTTTAACCTTAAAACCCATGTCTGGCATA
The DNA here is from genome assembly GCF_010093885.1 of Aplosporella prunicola CBS 121167. Taxonomy (NCBI): domain Eukaryota; kingdom Fungi; phylum Ascomycota; class Dothideomycetes; order Botryosphaeriales; family Aplosporellaceae; genus Aplosporella; species Aplosporella prunicola. The sequence goes on from NW_022983541.1 coordinate 885,983, forward strand.
CAAAATCCTAAGACTCAAAAATAAACATGCTTTTCCCGAGTCCTGACTGTACTAAATGCAGACAGTCTCTTCATTGAAACGTCGGATGTACTGGACTTTTCTCTCAAAGACATCCTGCTTATCCAGATACACACAATGATAGAATATCAAAGTAGCTACTCGAGCATTATGCTGCTGATCAACCGACGACCGGATTAGTTCATAGTAGCTGGTCTGTGGCCGAGAGCAGTCATGCTTGACATACCTTGAACGCTAATTGACGATCCAATCAACCTAAATTGATTGTTCTATCTTGTACATACGAAGTACAAGGGGCATCTCCTTGTCGCCAACGCTTGGTTTGGCACGTCACCATGCAACACGAAAAGTAGGAGGTGCACGAACAAGACTCATCAAACAGAGACGCACGCCCTGCCCCTTCTCTCCAAAATAGCACAAGCACACGACGAGAGAGCAATCGGAGTTCCCCGCGCGGACGGAAAAATCACGGATCAAAAAAAGCAAAGCATCCAGAGCAGACGGCGCGCAGGTACCCGGCCAGGTGACAACGAAGAACCTTCCTTAATCCTTGCCCCGCAAGGCCCCATCTCCACACCGCCACGCTCTCAAGCCTCAAAGCAGTGAGACCCCGAGCCCCGGCCGGTGACGTTAAAGGGACAGAGATCCGCGCGGCCAACCCCCCAATCGAGCAGGCCAGAGGCAGGCCGTGCGAAAGTGCATCGACGCAGGCGGTAAAGCAGCAAAACAAGGTCGTCCGCGGAGATGTCGAATCCTACGCGGCTCTCGTAGCTCTTGCCGAAGCGCTGAAGCTCGCTGCGTCACACACATAGTGATGAAGCAGACGGGCGGGAAGGCGGTGCACGGGGCACCGAATCAAAGCGCATGAAGGCGGGCGGCGCAGCGCTTGTCAATGCCATGCAGCACGTGGCGAGCGGGGCCCGCCGTGACCCTGAGAGATCTCGAAGCACGTTCCCGGAATTCAAAGTTCAAACTGCAGACGCAGTGCCCGGTGTCTGGCACGAGAGTCGAAACAAAGCAGGGCAAAGCGAGCGCGCCCGAACCGCGTCTGGAAGGTGCTTGATCGGAGCAGGGCCCAGCAAGCGTGTGTGGGCAGACAACCGCGAGACGAGACCACCCCCCGACAACAACAACAACAACTCAACCATTAACCACACACCACACACGGCACGGCGCCGCGTCTCTCCTCCGCACGGCTGCCCCCGCGCCCTCATCGTCGGGCTGCCACGAGGGCGGCAAGGATGTCGACCGCGCAGCCATTCCGCGCCCTCCAAGGCCCAATTCCAGACCGCAGGGCCAGATTGCGGCGTAGCACGCGGCAGGCGGTCGAGGTTCGGCCCGCGCGAGTCACGATGTCTAGGTTGCATCCTCATTCCGGCGGAATTAGACATCGTCATCGGCGTCATAGGTATCAACCTCTCAACGTCGTCGTTTGTTGGCGTTGAACCGTCGGAATTCGGAAGAGGCACCTCGCGCCAATCTAATCACTCAATCTGGCCGACAAAGGAGGCCCTGTTGATCTCGACCCACGACCCACGACCCACGCCGCGACGCCGGCACACCCTGCTGGGCTGACTCGGGGGTGGACCCCCAAATGCGGCGCTTTTTCCGCTCGCTGCATGAACCCCCGATCCGACACCACGGCGACCTGGAGTCCGGGCGATTGGATTGGGGAGCACGAGCGAGCGGGGGGGCCCTGCTCGTGCATTCTTCAAGATGATCGATCAGCAACGGCTGCTTCGTCTGAATGATGCTCGTCGCAGATGGCTCGCTCGCTCGCTCATCTGTCGGCAAGAGAGAGAGAGCGGCAGAGCGGGAACTGTCAAAGAACCGTTCCCTGCGCAAATTCACTCGCGGCTGCCCGTCCGAGGAGGATCTTCACGACGATCGCCTTATCAACACCTTGGCACTCTCTCCTCTTCAGGCAGTCCGGAACGACCAAGGAAATTCCCGAGTCCGACCAGGGGTTCGTCGAATGTGGTATGGAAGCTGGAAGGTGACCCATGCCCGCCCGCACGCGTGGACGTCGAGCTTCGACGGACGTCGGCATCTAAGACGCCAAAATGGGTCCGTTGCAACTCCCCTATCCACAGCGCATTAAACACTCGTCATCGCGTGCTTTGCCGCCCGCCGAAATCCACCATCATGCCGGGTTTCTGCCGTCGGGCCGGGCTGCGTCGGGTATGGATACGTGACAAATGTTCCAGGGGTATGTATGCTTCTCTTTATGGAATGGTAAATACCATGAAAGATACAGCCTCAATCTTAGGTTTTTGTCTTGTTGCTGCACCCGTGCGTCTGTAGTTGTGGCATCCGCCACTTCGCGAGGATTCGTGCACCGAGACACCCATAGACGCGTTCGCGCCTTTGGCAGAACCTTTGAGCATTCGATAGGAGCAGCTCTCGGTGAGAGATGGATTGGAGGCATTATAGGTCTGCTCGTAAGCTATTCTCGATAACTTTTGTAGTAAGAAGGATAACTATTTGACAGTGGTTCTGCAAGACGCGACTTTAGACGTCTCTCAGGGTCCATACTAAATGTTCGCAAACACGTCAAACATCTACTCAGCATCGAACGTTTCGCCACACCACACCCTCTCCTGCGCGACTGCTAAGAATACGCTAAGCACCTCTCATCGTCCCTATTTTTCTTATATTATTCCAGCCAGTCTATTTTCTCTTTCACTTATGACTGCTGGGCGAAGTGCCCGATGGCAGCTGCGCGTGATGATCACGTGGATGTTGCGCTAAAACTCTTGGCCAAAAGCTCCGCCTCTTCGTGGGCGACGGCGTCTCACCTCAAACCATCACCCACCACCTTGCATCTCCGTCGCCATCACCATGTCGTGGCGCAATCAGGGCATTACCGGTTCCAACAACATCCCGTTGGGCAATCGCCGCCGCTTCGGCAGCGAGTCTGGCCAGGGCGAAAGCGATGGCTACGATCCATCTGCGCCCGCGACGGGTTTGACCGACATGGGCACTAAGCGGGGTCGCAGCCCCGTTCGTGGTAAGTTCGACACAAGCCCCTCCCTTCGCTCTGTTCGGTGTATTGACGCGCGTAGCAGAGCTCAACCCTGACGGCACGCGCAAGCGCAAGAAGCGGAATCGGTGGGGCGATGCCTCGGACAACAAGGCCGCTGGCCTCATGGGCTTGACGACCGCCATCACGGCGCACATGACTGCTGAGCAGCTGGAGGCTTATACTTTGCACTTGCGCATCGAAGAAATCAGCCAAAAGCTGAGGATCAACGACGTTGTGCCAGCCGACGGTGACAGGTCGCCGTCGCCCCCGCCGCAGTATGACAACTTCGGTCGTCGTGTCAACACCCGCGAATACCGTTACCGCAAGCGCCTCGAGGACGAGCGCCACAAGCTGATTGAGAAGGCCATGAAGGTCATTCCCAACTACCATCCGCCATCTGACTACAGGCGTCCCACAAAGACCCAAGAGAAGGTCTATGTTCCGGTCAACGACTACCCGGAGATTAACTTCAGTATGATTGCTAACCCTCGATTTCTAACCTCTAACATCTGCCCATTCTTATCATTTCTTTCAAAGTCTGCGACACTACTTGTGCGCAGCGTTGCTCTCTGCACTAACACATTTCACTCACCTTGCATAACTTACGGAATATTTGACTGACTCTAGCTTTTCTTTGCTACTAACAGTTGGACTTCTTATCGGACCCCGTGGAAACACCCTCAAGAAAATGGAGTCTGAGTCTGGCGCCAAAATTGCCATTCGTGGCAAGGGCTCCGTGAAGGAAGGAAAGGGTCGGTCTGACGCTGCTCACACCAGCAACCAGGAAGAAGACCTGCATTGTTTGATCATGGCCGACACGGAGGAGAAGGTCAACAAGGCGAAGAAGTTGATTCACAACGTCATCGAGACTGTAAGTGCTTGTCCCTTGTCCCTCATGGTGTCAAATTTAACACATTCCTTAGGCTGCTTCTATCCCCGAAGGCCAGAACGAACTCAAGCGCAACCAACTTCGTGAACTCGCCGCTCTCAACGGTACCCTCCGTGACGACGAAAACCAGGCATGCCAGAACTGTGGTCAAATCGGTCATCGCAAGTACGACTGTCCCGAGCAGCGTAATTTCACCGCCAACATCATCTGTCGTGTCTGTGGTAACGCTGGCCATATGGCTCGCGATTGCCCTGACCGGCAACGTGGAGCAAGCTGGCGCAACGCCGGTCCCAGGCCTGGCGCAGGCGATGCTGTCGATCGCGAGTACGAAGCGCTTATGTCCGAACTTGGTGGTGGCGGGGCTCCGGCTGCCATCGGTGGGAGCGCTCCTCAGCAACGTATCGAAGCTGGCCCTGGCGGATACGAGGCGGATGGCTATGGCAACGACCGCGACATGAAGCCTTGGCAACGTGGCCCGACCGGTGGTCCGGCTCCCTGGCATCAACCTCGCCGCGATCGCGAAGACCGCGACAGCGGCTCGGCTCCTCCTTGGGCTGCCGGTGGTGGTCGCAGTGGCAGCGAAAGTTACGGCTATGGTGGCGCTCCCGGAGGCTACGGTGCCCCTCCTGCGGCGCCCGGCGCGGCACCCTGGCAAACGGGCGCTGCTGCCCCTCCCCCGCCTCCGGGTGGACAGTCTTATGGCTACGGCTACCCCGGAGGATATGGCGACCAAGCCGCAGCTTACGGTGCTCCGCCGGGCATGCCCGCCCCGCCTCCTGGCATGCCCGGCATGTTTGCCGGATACGGAGCCGCAGGCAGCCCGCCGCCCCCGCCGCCTCCTGGCGATGCTCCTCCGCCACCGCCTCCCGGTGATCAGCCTCCTCCACCCCCTCCCGGTGCTTGAGTAGGTGACAAACATGAAGATGAAAGTGCACGTCGTTGTAGGAAGCTTTGTTAGGTCGCGGCAAAAATTGACTGTCGATTCCTTAACTTACTAGGTTTCACGGGCATGGATAGGTAGTAAGGGACGATCGGGATAGGCACCGGTTGTACGAATACAGCAGATATCTTTGAAGCATAACCTAGCTACGAATTTCACCATCTTTCACCCTTAGACTTGTAGACTTGCCACTGCTCGTAGAGTATGAGTAGGCATCATCTGGTGTCGGGGTGGTAGATTCGTATTTAACTAGCAGGGGTGTTTTTCCGGCGGTAGCCTGTTCAGGTATACTCTAAGCTCTTATAAGTAAGCGATACGAAGGTTTATCCGGAATATTTTGTCAGCTATCTTTAAAATCACTAGCGACTGCCTAAGTAGGTTACCGCCGGAAAATTATCCCTGCTAGCTAAATACGAATCTACCACCCCGACAATCCATAGGCAACGTCTGTCACAGCCAAGCGAGATTCACCACCTAAAAACATGATAACACTTGTACAGAGTAGAAACGAAACGCAGTTCAGATTTTTGCGGCATACGTATAAAGCTCTTCACTCAAACTCACAACCCAGGCTCGTAGCTAGGCAAGGGGGTGTTCAATTAGGACTACCTATAACCAACCCGCTCTAGAAGACAGGTCAAGGAATACTTTTTGCAACTCAGGGCGGCCCTGCCATGACATTGCATTGGTCGGTACACCATCACACACAGCAGGCAGACGACGAGCAGGTCCGCCCATCACGGCAAGTACGCTCGATTCCCTCTTAATCACCAACGTCAACCGTCGTCAACGATAATCGTCCCAGTCGCCGGCGACAGTGACAAACTCGGTCTGGCCCCAGTCGTAGTAGGGGTCGAGCGTGTCGTCGAACAGGTCGTCCTTGCCCCAGTCCGTCTCCGGGCCCTCTCGCCAGACGCCGTCTTCGGGGCCCGTCCATTCGCTGCTGTACGTGAAGATCGTCTGCTCGGCGCAGCACGTCTTGCAGCCCTGGTTGTTGCGGGGCGGGTTAGTGTGGTGTTGTGAAGAGGCAGGAATGGGGAAGAACGAGAAGAATAAGATAATGACCCTAGGGTAAGACGGGAAGACTTACTTCGACTTCCACATTCAACTACCGTACACGTCAGCAAGCTGCACCTTGTTCCCACGTACGGAAAAGAATACAGAGAGAGAGAGAGAGAGAGAGAGAGAGAACAGCGAGGGAGCAGCACAAAGCTTACCCAGTCCACGCCACACTCGATATCAAATTCCATACAAACTGCCCAGCACGTCGAGAACATCTTGTCGTTACTCTTGATGTCCCACCATCTCTGATCGGGGAGATACTCGGTCCAGAGTTTCCGGGGGTACATGCCCGTGTACGTCGTTACCTTGGGCATTTCCGTCAAGGCGCGGGCGGTGCTCAAGGGGACCAGGAGCCCTAGAAGCGCGAGGGCGCGCTGTCCTAGCATGATGCTTGGAGTTGGATCCCAATGCTTGTCTGAGACTGCAGAGGTTGTTGGTGGCTGCAGAGGAAATATGGTCGCTACTTAGCCGGTATTTATACTTGTGCTTATAGGCAGGTGCTGGTCTGTGTGCTGGAGAACCACTGCTGGTATTTCTACACTGCTGTCTTCATCGGAAACGGTTGCTCCACACTAAAATGATGGATGATGAATCAACCACCTATAAAAAATATACCCTTAACAAAGTACAGCTTACACTACCGCCTACTCCGCCCCCATCTCCCTCCGCCACCACCAGCCCTGGAATTCTTGTTCTTAATCTTCAGCCTGCGGAAGTTCGCGTGCGCCGTCGCGCCAATCTTGCGCGCCGCCTTCTTGACAATATTTTCTTCCTTATTTTCCTCCTTCTGTGCACCGTTTGTCTTGCTCTTTACCGTGGTAGTGGTTTCCGGCTTAGTCTGCGGTTTCTTCTTACTCGCTTGTGCCTCGTCATCGTAGTCGCTGCCGTGGTCCAATTCTTCCCCATCAGGAATGGTCGCACTGTCTGACTCGTCGTCTTGGTCCAAGCGCGTAGCATGCTGCAGCTGCGTCTCGGGCACGACCGAGGTCTCGTCGTCATGCACCTCGTCGCCCTCTTCTGCGCTTTCGTCATCACCATCGGAGGCAGCGGGCGCTGCCGAGGGTTGTGACTGCGGACGCGTGCGGACGGGCCTCATGATGACGCGCTTGGTCTGGCGCTTCTGGCCGCGCTTCTTCCACGCCTTGCGCGGCTGTTGGCCGTCATTTTCTGCGTCGCTGGCTTCGTCCGTGTCGGAGAGGTTTTCGCCGTCGGCGCCGAGTTTCATGGTGGCCTGGCTGTCTGCGACGAGTACGTCCGTGGCCTTTCTCTTGGGCATGGGCAGGTCTTCTGCCTCTGCTTCTAATTCCCTAAGGGCTTCCTCATCATCGTCGTAGTCGGGCTCCTCCTGCTGTCTTTGGGCTTCCTGTCGCTGCAGTTCCTCTTGCTCCTTCTTCTTGTCCTTTTCCATCTCCTTCTTCCGTTCTTGCAAGATGGTGCTAAAGCTTCGGATGAAGCTCCTGGGTTTCCTCGGCTTAGGGCTCAAAGGCACATCCTCCGCCACAGTCTCAAGTGTCCTAAAGTCTCTCCGCAGGAACATCGGAGTGGCTTGGCCCCTGGAAGACGGCGTGCCCTGCTCATCGCCACGCTTCCGTTTCATGGGCGTCGCGAATTGGTCCAGAAAATTACGTTTGCCCTCAGAGACGGGTGTGCGGCTGAAGAGCCGGCCGCTCTGAAGGAGCTCATCGTCAGTGTAGGAGGAGGTGGCTTTCTGCGGTGTGCGCAGCGTATTGGCCTCGATGTCGCCAAGAACGGTGCGCGGCTTGCTTGGGCTTTCGGTCGGGAGCAGGTCGAAGATTCCTAACACAATACCGTCCTTTTGCGGCGTGGGGCCAAGCATGAGCTTGGCGTGGGACGGGGAGAAAAGCTTTGACGCGGAGAGGAGTTTTTCTTGCACGCTTGGCCGGTTGGCAGAGTGTCGGGTAGGTGTGGCGACCGGTATGCTCGAGGCCGTCTTTACTTTCTTGGTGGGAGTCTCTGACGTCGGAAGGGTGGCGGAGGCTTTGCGCTTGGGCGAGGCAGGCTGGTCAGGTTTGCTGGGGGCTTTGGTCTTGCCGTCGAGGATGTCGCGGAGCTTGTTGTATTCCTTGTACTTGGATGCTGCAACACCATGTTAGCCAGGTTTGCCTTGGTCTGCATTCATGCAGTCGTACCGATGCTCGCGTTCACTTTTATGTCACCGCGTCCTGCCTTGCGGCCTCCGTTGGCGGCAGCGAACTGCTTCTCCCAGGTCTTCAATTCGGCACGGACGGCACCGCAGCGGGTACTCAGGTCGGAGTTGGCAGTCATGGTTACGGTGGCCATGGCGGGTGGCAGTGGAGCGGGAGAGGGGTATACGGAGTGACGGAGTAAGCGTCAGTCTCGACGCGGGTGCAAGACGCGCGTGGGTCGCGTCGCGCTCATCTCAAACAAATACCGCAGTTCTGCCGGCTGACACCAAGGTTCCCTCTGACGGTCCGGGCGTGATACGTTACAAACAACCTCGCGCAATACGGACGACTACAATACCACCGTACATTATCCAGAGCTCCGAGCTCCCGGCGTGTGCCGACTGCCGCCTTGCTTTGCCGTCAATGCTCGGCCGGGGACAGTCCGGAAGACCAGCACTGACCAGTACCACTGACCCGCCAACGCACGCTCGAAGGCAAGCCTGTGCCCACATGTCTGTAAGGGCAAGCGCCAAGTTCAGTCCAAAAGTCCAAGACTCCATCGCGAAGCTTGGACCCGTAGAGCATGGACCGTTTCACTTGGTGGTCTAGATGATCAGATAAGTGGATGGGATGGATCATGATGACTCCTCAATGTTCCATACTTGCCATCTCTGGCCTCTTGCAATGGTCAGAAGGTACGTAGGTGTTTTTATGATAGCTTCACGTCTCACCACGAGCGCAGGCTCAGAATTCAAGAAGTAAACCAAAGGAAGCGTTTAATATATCCATAGGAGCATATTATAGGTGTGATTGCATTATCTTTTTGTCTAAATCTATAGTGATTTAATGCATTCGCTTCAGTAAAGTATCATGTAGCCGTAGTAAGCCGCGAATCTCGCTAGGTATATTCTAAATGCAGAAACACATCCCATCCTTCTTCCTCCCAATCACTCTTACACTACTATGCACATGGACTGAACCTATCTAAGCCGTGCCATTGCTGCCAAAGCCGCCAGTGCTACCGAAGCCACCCGCACCGCGAACAGTGTCCTCCAGCTTCTCGACGACGGCGACCTCAGCCATGACACACTTCTCAATGACGAGCTGGGCGATGCGGTCGCCCTGCTTAACAGGAAAGTCCTTATCGTCGAGGTTGGAAAGAAGGACGCCAACCGGGCCGCGGTAATCTGCGTCAATAACGCCAGCAAGAGTGTCGATGCCATGCTTGTAAGCAAGACCGGAGCGGGGCGCGATGCGGCCGTCTGGAGGTAGGAAGAGCAGTCAGCTTGATTTAGGTTTGTCTGCAGCTTAAACAAACGAAGGGTGACGTACAGGTTCCCGCAGGGACGGAGATCTTGATATCAGTCGGGACAAGAGCCCACTTGCGCGCGGGGATCATAGTGTCAGCGGAGGCATAGAGGTCATGGCCAGCGGCGAAGGGGGAGCCCTTGGTTGGGGCGCGCGCTCCTGGAGAAAGCAGCTCGATCTGCAGCGTGGTGCTCTCCGGAGCGGGTGCCGCGCGTGCGGTGCTACTAGACATGGCGAGGGGCGTTGGGGTCGCGGTGCCGGATTCGTCGCCGGCGGCAAGGCTGGCGCTGGCGGCAGAGGGAACTGCTGCGGGCAACGAGGGTTCCGGCTCGATGTTGCGGCTGCGCTTGGGGTGCGGGGAGGCAGGGAGGGAGGGTGGTTCGTGTTCAATGGCGGGTGTGGCAGCGACGTTGTTATTGTCGGTGGACATGGTGCGTTTTGGTGGTTCAGATGGGAATTGAAATTGTACTGACAGGCGACGCGTAGAGACGCGTGGGTGCGCGTCACAGCCCAGCTGGCAGAACAACGCGCGCCACGTGACAGGGCGTCTGAGGCGGACAACGGAGCCGTAGAACATTAACGTTGTTCGAGAATCGAGCTGTTACCGGACCTATTCACTCGCAGAAAACTTTATAGCTGCACTTGAAAGCGACCTGAGAATCCTCGAAGCTAAATGGTTACCGCCGAAAGCCAACCGCTCAGAGAAACTGTGCAGATGCGCGCGCCTTAGGTTTTGAGGAGACTAATCATTTACTGATAATGAATATCAAAAAACTGTGTTTGCCCAACGTCGAAAGACTTGAATTGAAGTTGTCGACGGAGATGGTTTATCTTATCATCCACGTGATCTCGATCTCAACGGCCCAGGGACCCCCGGCGTTCGGGGAAGACACCAAGCCACCTAGCTTCACAAGCTCCAGATCCCCCCCTTCACAAACCCAGTCGCTCCTTAACCCGCCAATTGAACCTCCATACACCTTTCCACAATGGCCGGCGACAAGTACTCTGTTCTTCTGCCTACCTACAATGAGCGCCGCAACCTCCCCATTATCGTCTGGTTGCTGAACAAGACCTTTACTGAGCAGTACGTCTCCTCTACCCCTCAGCCTAGGAGTGCCCAGCAGACGAATCGCGACATGGTTCTGCCAGTTTTCACCGCTGGACTCGCTGACCTGTCGCGATTCACCTACCGGGTGGCCAGCCCTCCCTGGATGGAACGACCCCACTAATAAGGCTATAGCAACCTCGACTGGGAAGTCATCATTGTCGACGATGGCTCGCCCGACGGCACTCAAGAGGTCGCCAAGCAGCTCGAGAAGGCGTACGGCTCCAACCACATTCAACTGAGGGCGCGCGCGGGCAAGCTGGGCCTGGGCACGGCCTACGTCCACGGCCTGCAGTTCGCGAAGGGCAACTATGTCATCATCATGGACGCCGACTTCAGTCACCACCCCAAGTTCATCGCCGAGATGGTCAAGGTGCAGAAGGTACGCAACTACGACATCGTCACCGGCACGCGCTACGCCGGCAATGGCGGCGTCTTCGGTTGGGACCTCAAGCGCAAGTTTGTCAGTCGCGGCGCCAACCTCTTCGCCGACACCCTACTGCGCCCCGGCGTTAGCGATCTCACCGGTAGCTTCAGGCTGTACAAGAAAGAGGTCCTGGCCAAGGTCATCACCAGCACCGAGAGCAAGGGCTATACTTTCCAGATGGAGATGATGGTTAGGGCCAAGGCTATGGGCTTCTCGGTCGCCGAGGTGCCCATCACCTTCGTGGACCGTCTGTACGGAGAGAGCAAGCTGGGTGGTGATGAGATCGTCGAGTACGCCAAGGGTGTGCTTTCCCTCTGGCTTAAGGTCTAGAGAGAGTTCCCACTGGCGATTGTCCGCATTTTGATTGGCGTTGGAGGAACAGGCGGTATATCAAGGTACATGGTGTAGGCGCATCGGAGTGGAACGGGGCCGTTGTGGAGTAAGTAATGTCAGTGCCGCAGAAAGCTTAGGTTTCAATACTTGTGGAGGCAGCAAATTGCGACTTAGAAGCTCGGCCACAGGCGCCTAATTCCACTCCGATGTGCCTATACATTCTGCAGAAGCTTTTTTTCGGAGAGCGGGCGGTTTCGTCGACACGCGTTTTAACGTACGTATCTGCACGGTTGGACGACGGGAGTGCATGATTGTGTGAAGTAGAGAGGACGCGTACGGAAGCGGCAGTTTCATCGTCGAGGCACGGTGTTACGTACGGATCCACACGACCCGATAACTGGACTTAAGTGCATGGTTGCATGATGTAGAGAGCACGCGCGTGCGAGTGAGTGAGTAATTGATTGTTGATGGTTTGGCAGTGATTACTGATGTGAACGCCCGAGGCTTCGCGCACGGCCCTCACCGCCAAAGGGCCGTAGATTGGAGACGGGTAATAGGTAATAGAATGACAGGGAAAGAAGTGAAGATGAAAGATGAGCAGCGCACGTGGCTCGTCATGTGGTGGATATCGACAAAGGGAAAAAGAGCAAGGAAAAGAAAAGAAAAGAAAAGAGAAAGAGAATATGCCCACGCGAAGGCGCTAGAAATCGAAAAAATAACAGTCCAGGTATCTCGCTTTGAGCTGCACCGCGCGCCATCACCGCCACCCCGGACGCCGAGTCGAATATGTAGAATCAAACATGCCACCTTTTTTTCTTTTGCCCTAGGGAGAAAGGAAGATTCGAAGAAGAAAAATTGCCCATTATACTGCATCATCACCCGATATTCTGTGGTTGTGATGATCTTCTGCCGCCTCTTCGGTTATATGGGTGATTTGCACCGTCTTGTTGATTTGCACACCATTGCAGCTAGTGGCAACGTTCTCTTCCAAGCTGTTGTCATCGCTGTCACAGCGCCAGCTCTTGTCACCGCGACCGGTGACGGTGGTCGTCGTGCCCGAGTAGTCGGGCCGGAGAGTCTCCATACCATGCGCGAAGCTGCCACTGCGGATGTAACCCGCGCGACCTTTAGTCGCGAGGTGGTTGCCTGAGCCCCAGTTGGGAGTGAAAGGCGTGGTGTTGGTGTGCGAGTGAGTGCTGAGACCGGTGCGGTGTAAGAACATTTGGAGCAGCGGCCGCAACGTGGCGATACATGCGGCAGTGATACCGATACCGGGTTCAATCGTCGACCAGATGGCAATGTCGGTTGAGGTCCCTATGGTACAAGATTAGTTTGAAGTGTCATGGTTGATATTCAGGGGCGGCGTACAGAGGAAGTCGTCTGGAGTCTTGAGGCCCTTGATGAACGGAATGCGGACCAGTGTAGCCGTGCTGCCGATGGCCGCGAAGCCCAGGATTCCGACCACTACTATCTTGGTGCGCTTGTTCATGTGCAGATCCCAAACGATGAAGCCCGGGAGAATACCTGAGATTGGAGTCAGCACTGTGGGTTACGCTGCTACGGTCGTGCAATAAACGCACCGAAAGTCCAATCCGCGAATGATGCCAAGGCACTGGCGGCGTACGTGACGTTGGCGACGGTGTCTCTGGGAAGGCAATTGGGGTTGTTTGGCCGGATCGTCCAGAAGGTGTGGACCGGCGTGCACTGAAAGGCGACGACGCACACATAGGCCAAGCCAAAGACAATTGATGCGGCATTAATGACGTGAATGATGACAATGTGCTGCTTGTTGACAGCAATGCGCAGAAGGAAAAGGCCGATGGCAACCTTGAGTGATGTCGAACTCAAAACGTAGAAGATTTCGCAAAGCCACCAGAACTAGAGACGGTTAGCATGCAAGGTTCACAGAAGGCAGGCGGCGCTACGTACGCCTAAGCCTTTGTGGAAGTCGCTTTCGTCCAAGTCATGATAATGTCGGCCGGTGCCATAGTAGACGCCTCCGAGCTGGCAAATCAGGTAGATGGTGAAGCATAGCAGGGCCACGGCCATGGCCCAATCGTCGAGACCCCAACTCTTGAGAAGGATGATTCGGACGTAAACGCGCAGCATGACAGCCAGCCACGACATGGCAAAGAAAAGCACGGCAACGGCCAGGACCTCCTGGCTTCTGTCCTCCATGGCGGGCGGCGGGGTGTGGTTGGTGGAGAAGGATTGAAAGAGCGAATGCACCTCGGAGAAGGTGCCAAGGCCGGGGTGAGAGCAGAAGATATGGAAGGCGCGAACGCAGGAACAGTAGAGCCTGCGGCGGGGCTCAGGAGGATAGGCGGGCTGCCTGTTTGTGGACGGTGCTTGCGAGGCGGGCAATGGGGCAGCCACAACCGGCATCGCTACGCTCCCGAACAGGCAGGCTTCCCGGCGGCGCAGCAACGAACGCGCGGAGATTGAAACCCAGCGCCCCTGCACTGGGTGCTGGGCCCCGGCGCGCCGTCGATCTCAGTTTGTCTGGCCGCCTCGATCCGTCTCCTCGACCGCCTCTTGTCGTCGGCTTGAGTGCCGGCCGATCGCTGCTCCCTCCAGCCCAACGAACCCACCTCCCGCTCTGCCGCGTCGCGTCCTCAGGCTCGATGCTGCTCCCACCGACTCCCAAGCGCCCTTCTGTTAGGAAATGACTTCCAAAGTTCCAATAACTACGATCAGCACCGGAGGATCTGCCCGCGCCGCCACCTGCACGATCTTCATAATTGATGTTTCCACGCAGAGCTCAACGGCAGTGCGAGTAGGTAGCTAGGTAGGTAGGAGTAGTTAGCTCATCCGATCGGGCCAAGGAACGCTTCGCTTCGCTTCGCCGCTAGGTTAAATATTTGGCATGTTTGAAACGCAACCGTCTTTTGATGCTAAAGATAGACGATTAAACTTCTCAAACGTGCCAAATAACTGCCGTTCGCCTGGTCGGCTGTCACCCGTCGATGCTACCACGCCTCGTTTCATGGGGTGAATGTCACCGGACGTCTCCCACGCGACAAGGCTGGAAACATCGTCTCCCATCTCGCGTCTCTCGTTCCCCTCGGTCGCGATCCGAGCCGATTTCCTGTTAAAAGGGCTATATGATCGCTGAATACGGGTAAATCAGCTTGCGGACCGCTACCCCCGCCGAATAGGCCAGAGCAAATATTGCCCTTGAGTAAGCTTGCGTGCTGGGCTTAAGAGGATGCCGTTAAGATCGAAGCTGCTGACTGTCACTGGGAATGCATCGAACATCCTTTGTGACGTTCATAGTGCATTGCGCAAGCCGGACCCTGTCTCACCATCGTCGCTACGCAGCCATCTTCCCTGTCGGCTCGCGACGGCACGAGTCGTCGCGTCGTCCTGCGACCGGAGAAGCGAAACCCGATCAATCTTCGCTGCCGATACGGTCATGGACGAGATGAAAGAGTGCGCGTTGCTGGCGCACTGTCGGTACTGCCAAGTCGCGCAGAGGACTGTCGTCGTAAAAACCGTAGCGAAAGGATGCTAGGCCGCCCGCACTACCCAAACGTGCCCGCTTCTGACGTGCGGGGAACCACTGGCCGTTGCAACTTGCCAGCAGGTTCCAGCTGTCTGTTTGACATGCACCGACCCCTGGACGCCTGACCCGAACCTCCCGAGTCGGTAGCGAACAGACGAAGGATGCAGCCACGCTTCCGCAGAACTCCCGAAATGGCCAACTTTTTGCCCGTTACGGTAATTGAGCGTCCCAAAGACCAAAATATGTCGCCGACGTCCGCCGGCTTGCGGATCCTTCCACCCTCAGGCCTTGCAACGACGTCGTGTTTAGTTGAACCTCTTGTCATGTATCCTGTCCAGCGTCGCACCTTTGTCATTCAGGAGTCATCCCCCTGGATTGACCGAGCGGCACCGAAACACTTCCATGATACAAGAACACTCCAAGCTCGAAGGTGTCTAGCTCATACCAATCTGCCGCGAGAAGGGAAATGATTTCGGTTGGCTTTTCCTGAGTTCCTTCGACCAGCCCACACTCCACAGACGTGTCGGCGGTGAAAATACCGTCTCCAGATTGCGGCTGCGGAATCACATCCGCAGTCCACGATTGGCGCTGTACGGGCCGTTTCTTTGCTCGTCCACTGATATTCAGCGACCCGTACAGTCCCGAGCGCTTCAGTGACACAGTGGAAGGAATCGTGTAAAAGAGTGATCAGCGGGCATGCGGAGTACGAATATTGATAATGACTTAGGCCAACCCCACTTGCGCTTACACTCCCCACAAAAGGCTTCGTCGAACATTTCAAAGATGTCATAGTTTGGCACGTATCCATTTGTCATTATAGCTTTGATTTGGGTTTTCGCAGAAATTGAACGACTGTGTGAGACCGGCCTGATATAAAAAATCGACTTGGTCTCAAGGTGTCTCAACATCATATCCGTAAGAAGGTGGTCGACTGATTTTATTGACGAGCACACCAATTAGCGATGACAAGAGATCTCGTAAAAAAGTATGTACGGGGAAGCGACAAGCACATTCTGCTACGGTGGTAACTACATGGATGTTTTGTGTCATTTCCTTATGTTTTCAAAATCAACTGAATTTAACCTTCCTTAATCACCGTGTCATGGCGCTGTACAGTGCCTCGCGACTAGCCAGCGCTATAGCCATTCATTGGCAAACTCAGTCACTGACAGGAGGTAGCCATTCAGAACCAAATAAGTAACCAATCAACGATGGCTATCCGTTAATAACCTGGACTACATCTACTAAGACCATAGCCGTGTGCTTTTCTTAATACTGAATGTGCGCCTACAAAAAGTTTGCAGTTCGCAGCGCCACGTACTGCCCTCTCAATTTACTACTTACCATAGAATCACCCAGCTCTCTTGGTCAAATCTACAGCAAGCCACTGGACAACAACTGACCCGAGTAAAAGTGGTTAGCAACCAGTTATGGCATTGGCATATCACACATACTCTTTCTCTCTTTCCGCCGGCTTCCTTGAGACGGACCCGAAACCAAGCAGTGCCGTTTTGTCTTACCGAAAATCAAACGCCTTCGAGTTGCGGGATGTCTGTCAGAACAGTCTTGCAGTATTTGATCGCCCTGTCGCCGCCTGTCAGGCCGTGTGCGCATGAGTCATGTTTTATCGCGGGCAAACCCCACCACCACCGCCCTCAGTCGCGCTCACCTACCTTACATCTCTACACTCCACGCTTCCACGATCACTACCACCACTATGGCCGACGCCGGTGCGCCACCCGAGATGTCCAAGCGGGCCGCCGAAAAGGCCCGCAAGAAGGCTGAAGCCGCCGCCAAGAAAGCCGCCCAGAAATCTGAAGCTGCCCTCAGACCCAAGCCCGCTGCCTCCTCCACCCCCGCCAACATTTTCGAGGAAGGCTGGTTGAAGCGCGTCTACAACGAGAAGCCCGTCAAGGAGGTCCGCACTCGTTTTCCGCCCGAGCCCAATGGTTACCTGCACATCGGTCACGCCAAGGCCATCGCGGTCAACTTTGGATTCGCAAAGAACTACGATGGCATCTGCATACTTCGCTTCGATGATACCAACCCCGCCAAGGAGGAGGAAAAATACTTCACCTCGATCAAGGAAATGGTGTCTTGGTTGGGCTTCAGCCCTCACCAGATCACCCACAGCAGCGACAACTTCGACAAGCTGTACGAACTGGCCGAGGAGATGATCAAGAAGGACAAGGGTTACGTGTGTCACTGCACCAGTAGGAAACTCCGGTAAACTTGCGCGTATTCCTGGACTAACATTAGTCCAGAGGAGGAGGTCAACCGCCAACGCGGCGAAAACAAAGGCGGCGAACGCTTCGCCTGCTCCCACCGTGACAGGCCGATCGAAGAATCTCTCACGGAATTCCGTGCCATGCGCGACGGGAAATACAAGGCCGGTGAGGCGCTTCTGCGGATGAAGCAGAGCTTGGTGGATCAAAATGAAGGCAATCCTCAGATGTGGGATTTGGCAGCGTATCGCGTTGTCGAGAAGAACCACCACCACCGTACGGGCGGCAAGTGGAAGATCTATCCTACCTATGACTTCACTCACTGCATTTGCGATGCTCTCGAGAACATCTCGCACTCGCTGTGTACTACCGAGTTTCAGCAGTCGCGCATTTCCTACGACTGGCTGCTGGAGATTTTGGACATGAAGGTTCCAAAGTCGGAAGAGAAGGGTCCGATGCAGAGAGAGTGAGTAGCTCACTGGCGCTCAGTAACTGAAGACAAGACTAATTGCATGGCAGATATGGCCGTCTCAACGTTGAGGGCACCATCCTCTCCAAGCGCCGCATCGCCATGCTCGTTGAGGGATGCACTGTGGAGACAAAGAACGCCGATGGTACCACATCCACCAAGACCATCCCCCCTGCTGTCCGTGGCTGGGATGACCCGCGTCTCTACACTCTCGTTGCTCTCCGTCGTCGCGGTATCCCCGCCCAGGCCCTCCTCAGTTTCGTCCAGGAACTCGGTGTTACCGACGCTCTCACTAGCATCCAGACTGTGCGTCTTGAGAACACTGTGCGCAAGTACCTCGAGCGTAATGTTCCGCGTCTTTCCCTTATCCTCGACCCGATCAGGATTGTCGTTGAGGACCTGCCCGAAGACCAAGCCGGCGAGCTTTCGGTGCCCTTCGACCCGAAGAAGCCCGAGGGCGATAAGCGCACCGTTACGTACTCGTCCACCGTTTACATCGACCGCTCCGACTTCCGGGAAGAGGATGACCCCAACTTCTTCCGTCTCGCACCAGGTAAGACGGTCGGTCTCCTCAACCTTCCCTTCGCTGTACGCGCCACCACCTTCACCAAGGATGCCGAGGGCAAGGTCACGGAGATCCGCGCCACCAAGGTTGAGGGCGAAAAGCCCAAGGCCTACATCCACTGGGTTGACGCGCGCCCGGGTTTCCACCACACGGTCGTCGCGCGCGAGTACAACGCGATTTTCAAGGCCGAGGAGCCCAACGGCCTGGACTGGAAGAATGGCGGCTACGCTGACGATTTGAACCCTAACAGCGAGGTCCTACACAAGGGCGCTGTTGTCGAGAAGGGCCTGGACGTCTTGACGGCCAAGCAGGACACGAAGCCTGCGGGCGGCAGTGACGCGCTGGTCAGGTTCCAGGCTATGCGCACGGCATACTTCTGCATTGACCCTGAGAGGGAGGGTGACAACGTCGTATTGAACCGCATCGTGACGCTTAAGGAGGACAAGGACAAATAAATAGGGTTGAGCCTGCATCACCGGCCCATTGTTTGTTTTACTTGCTTTATATACTCCATTGCCATGCGTGAAGAGTAGTCAGTTTAGAATAGACATGATGAAAATGAAGATATCTTGGTTTGTTCCAGACAACCAGGTCCAAGTAAATTGTGGGATGTGGTTTCTTTCGCTTTATGCGAATATAGTTAACCATAACACAGTAATAATCCTTACGCTCCGAATAACGCCACTGGTGATGAAATGCATCTGAAGGCGAGATAGTTAATGTGTGTTCTTTGAGAAGAACTGACTTGTTAGGGGCTCGCAATCCAAGTTCGAGGACGCGAACATTTATCCAATTCATTTACAGGAGAGACTACTTCAGGCTAATAGATTCCCGGTCCTGTAGTTCCGCTCTATGTCCACCGGATCTAATAACAATGATGCATGTAAAAACATTGACATGGCCTGGTACACTGAAAGGTCGGGGATGTCGACGTCGTCCATGCCATCATCGAGTTTAGTTTCTTCGAGCCCAGATTCTTTGTCTAAATGGAGGCATGCTAGTTTGACCGTTTCGTCTGACAAGATAGCGACATGATCATTCATCGCAGTGATCCTGCTGCCTTGAAGGTAGTCCTGCCTCGTTGAATGCTAGGTAGCGTTGTGCAGGAGCAACATGATACGTGCTGATTCAATTCATGGTCCATAGAAGTAGGGTGTACGCATTATACATTCCGAAGGGCCCCTATTAAGACTTCTTTTGTTATCAACGATGGCTTCTTTCCTAAATCCTGGTAAAGTTCTTAAGATCGGTAGAGAGAACAGCTTTACTAGCGTTCGTATACCGGAAATCTTTTCGACTGTCTCTTCATGGTTGTTCGCGAACCCATGGGGGATTTTGAGAGGTATGATGAGTGTTGAGGATTAGTAGTGCAAGTTTCTATATCGCCTACAATATTGTCGACTGGACATCACTAAGTATAGAAGCCGCGAAGTGATGTTTATATGTACGGAGGAATCTAGAAGGATTTAATTGCTGCGGTTCCTCATAACTTCACTTAAATGAAAGAATACAATCCGGCAATTATTCTTCTTGATGGATAGAGAATTTTAAAATACTATGGTTTTAATCTTGGCATAAAATGGGTTTGAAAGAACATAAGAAGGAGGCTTACGAGGCTTTCCCTAGACTATAGAGCCGATCTATTAACAATTTGTCTATAAACGGTTAACGGCGGAAAGGGACTGGTGGCCAAAAACAACTCTTGCTAAAAATACATTTCCTCTTTACTCGACGTAAGGGGAAAAACCCGTGTACAGTCAAGCTGATATTGCGGGGTAGATACTTCCATACCCCACTCCAACTGAACGTGCAAACATCAGCACTCGTCTGAATAAAGTTTACCAAACTTCGAGCAGTGAGACATACGCTAAGAAATCTCGACGCACATTTTCGTCCTGTTTCGGGAAAGCTCTTTATGAGTTCTTTCTCAAATGCCATTCTTCATTGTATTTATGACCAGAACGTGTCTGAGATAAAAATTGAGCGTGGGTTACATTTGCTATCCTTGGGTTAGTTTACCATTTAGCAAAGCAAACTCACTGAACACAGTGTAGACGGAGGTAGCATCAGGAAACTATCTGAACTGCTAATCTTCGAAGAAATCATGACCCGTATTTAACGAATATGTGGCCCGGCCATACCTCCTCAACTGTCGAATACCTATTCCTGATTGGGGGCATAAGTACAAGAGGCAAGTAGCATTGGTAAAATTAAACTTGTTGCTGGGTAGAAGAAACCTACTGGTGAGCATGTGAGCTTACAGCGATCCTCCTTGGTAGATTTTACCTTTCCGCTATATAGGCTGTACAAATTCACGAATTTCTCGCTTAACGAATATTTCTCAAAACAAAACCATTAGGAAATGATGGTACCCTTAGGGCAACAATCCTGTAGAAGGATATAAAAGGGGAAGTCGAGCTTAGGCTAGAGCCGGAGTGAGGTGAGGCTAAGATGTTTGGGAGTGAAGGCCAATAGTTAGGCTGCAAAACGTTAGTTGAATAATGATAAAAGTGGAAAACTACCATTGCATCTCGTAGCTTCGTTTGTAATATGCCGGAATTGAACGTATATGCTCCGAGGCGCTTCCGAAGTTGTACTGTGCGAAGCAATAGAGCATACGAATACATAACCTGAGAGCTAGCAGATCGATATCGGCCGTCTCAAACTTCTTTAAATGTATCGATTGAGTCAGATGGTGAAGATTCTGTAGGCTCTAGCCTAGATTCTAACGATTCTATCAAATAATTTATTGCGGAGGCTAAATGGGTGTTTACGGGGAAGAAAAATGTTACCTGCATCGTTAGAACTGGCACAGGACAGGCCGGCGTGATAGGTTTCTTAAGGCCAATGGCCCTCTAGAAGATACTTCCAACAAAATAAGTAGAGGCCCTGAGAAATATGACCGCGGAACCAAGGGAGAGCGGAAGAGATGGAGAAGTATTATAAGAATATTGACGACCTATGCTTTGGATTCGATGTAGACTAAGGTCTAAAGGACGTCCGCTTGGATGAGTGGAAGCAGCCCAGGGCTGTTCGCAGGCGTATACCATGCAAGAGGAGGCTATAAAAAAGACTGACACCGTTGTCAAGATCTAAACCGGCATTATTGTGCCTCAGGCCTTCACTGTTGCTCGTCTAGTTAGCTCTTGACCCTAATCTGACATATATGTTTAAAAACTCTCGTCAACAAGGAAGTATACATGGAACGGCGGAAAATGAAGCCTTTCTCTATGGTCACATTTGCTTGCGACTGTGACTATGTGACCTGTGGCCAACCATTAGCGATATTTTATGCAGATAGTCGCGGGAAGTCAAGGTCGAATTGCCATGAATTTTCGGGTGATATGGTGTTTGGATTGCCGTGCTTGTCATTGCTTGATCTTGCCTTTAAGGGGCTTAGGTGCTGTTTCGAAACAAGACGCGCTTTCTAGTGTTGTGCCGCAACATGTTGTCCTTGACAAAAGGTTGTAGTTGGTTTGGGGTGATGTGGGGACGGACAAACAATGCAAACATCCGCGCCTGGTCCGTGGTCCGTGCCGTCGCCGCGGAATTCACGTCAACTGCTCGCAACTGCCCGCAACCTAACCTCCGCGTCCCGCGCGCACCCATCTTCACCTACGCGCATCACGCGTACAGCCAGCAATTTCTCCTTGCTTGCTCGTCCCATCGTGCAACCATGGATTACCAGGTCTGCAGCCCTGCTCGCCGCTCAACTCGCGCACCCTACTGACTTACCCGTGCCCTGCAGAATCGCGCTGGTTCCAAGTTCGGCGGAGGTGGTGTCGCCTCCCAGTCCGCAACCAATGCCGACCGTCGCGAACGTCTCCGCAAGCTCGCGCTTGAGACTATCGATCTCGACAAGGACCCTTACTTCTTCAAGAACCACGTCGGCAGCTTCGAGTGCCGTCTCTGCTTGACAGTCCACCAGAACGATGGCTCGTATCTCGCACATACCCAAGGTCGCAAGCACCAGACCAACCTGGCACGACGTGCTGCCCGCGAACAGAAGGAGGGACGGGACAAGGAAGGCTTGCTGCCTGGAATGAGCCAGGTCCAAGTCAAGAAGAACGTAGTCAAGATTGGCAGGCCGGGTTACAAAATCACAAAGACGCGCGACCCTCTCACTCGCCAGCACGGATTGCTCTTCCAGCTTCAGTACCCTGAGATCACCCCCGGCATCGTCCCCCGAGTTCGCTTCATGAGCGCTTTCGAACAGAAGATCGAGGATCCCCCAGACAAGAACTTCCAGTACCTACTCGTGGCTGCGGAACCATACGAGACTTGCGGCTTCAAGCTCCAGGCCCGTGAAGTTGATAGGAGAGAAGGACGCTTCTGGACCTGGTTTGACGAGGATAGCAAGGAGTTCTGGATCCAGGTGCTCTTCAAGACCGAACGCGAAGAAAGATATAGCGGTGTGCCTGGTCTGGCTCCCGCTGGATCAAGGCGTTGAAAAATCTTACCTTTACCGTGACGGGCGGTTCACATGGTCGGCGTTGAATGGTTTGGGGATTAGTTAGGCTGGTTATCCACATAGGCATGTCGTCACGAATCCGATCAAGGGAGACGCAGCTGACGCGGTTTCCAAGCCTGCAGTTAATGTACTATATGGAGGCTTTGGCCTTGCGAAAAACGCTGGCACAGTTAGCAACGCTGTCAAAGTCGGAGTGAGTGTGTAGAAGTTTTTGACGATGTCAGATTCGGGCAGCAAGCCTTCATCACCTTATAGCAACGAACTTAACGATCCTGTGAGGTGATGAACGAACCCACCCACACATCAGTGGCGGTCCAAGTGACATCCACACGGCTCTTGGAATACGAGACGCGAATATGGGAGCAGTCAGAAGTGCGAGGGAGCAGCGTCTACCGTGGCCTTGATCCATGTTGGCTTTAGACTTGACATGCTCAAAATCAGAGTCGTGTGGTCTGGCCATCAGTGAGCTGCGCAATCTGGCTTGAAAGTTGCAAGCTACACGATGAACTCTGCGCAATCAGACGCCGAGAAACTGGTGGCGCGTTGCAGGTTCGCGATTGCGATGGAGAACGAGGTTGAATCAACAGGGTGCGCAAAAAAAGGCGCGAGCGAGAACTCGTAACTCATAAACAACGAGGCAGGAGAGAGAGGAGGGCGGACAAGCGATACCGGCTATCGACAAGCTGGGAGGTAACATTCAAAAGGTAGCAAGGTAAAGTTCAGCGAGGAGGATCGAGATAATTTGTTCTCTGAGACCTATGGTCTTACGCGCTTGTGTAGGCACAGACCTGAATATAGAGTGAAACGCAACTGCTGTTTGGTCGGCTGCTTTAGCTCTACCATGACGGCTCGCCCTGCAAATGGAGCTACTTACTGCACTCTTCGGTTTAGGACATTTCATCCCCTTATTGAGATGTATGAGGGACAACGCCGGGCCGTATAATCGTTCGTGATACGAACATTAGCCCATCGCCATGTAGTTAATTCCAGTGATACCGGATGCAGGTGTTTGTCGTTACCGAGGTCTTAACGGAATATTTGAGGCACATCCAAGCAGAGACACATGGAAAGCGTGAGCCGGTGCGAGAGGCATCGGCAGCAGCCGCGAACGGATGCCCGATGGAAAAGGGGTTGACAGCGCATACAAGCTCGTCTGCAGAATAATGGATTCACGAGTAACTGGTGGGGTGTTTGGAGGTTGAGCACGACCGCGAATCTTTGCCTTGAAAAGGGGCAAGCTAAGCATCATGTCAAGCTCATGTCCACGGCCCACATGTTGAACCATGATCGCTTGGTTCGAGATCCAAGACCGAGGATCGATAGGGATTCTTCCAGGGATCGATCACAGGGGCTTCATCCAACATGGATTTTCCGCAGCTCGGCATCGCGCTCAGCCGTGGTCTTTGGCACACCGCCGAGTCCCGACACTGCAACCGCCGTTGATACAGTCCCGACCGTTCCTTCACCTCCTTGAGATGGTTGCCAAGCCGGGAATCGAGTAGCATCGGCGGGGTTGCGCTGCAGCAGGAGCCAGCCGGCGGACCTGTGATGGGCGGAATCGCCTGTTGTTCGTCACATTGAGGTATGTACGGCCGGTCGCGGTAATTGGCGAAGACCGTATTCGCAGATAAACGTAGGACATAGGGGCAACGCGGGTCACGAAGCCGCCGGAATCCGCGGGCGGCTGGACGTGCAGAGATGCGGAGGCCAAGCTGCATCTCACGTTGAGGCTGGATTGCTCGTACTCGATAGACTCTCGTGGAGGCAGGTTGTAGCGGGTGTTTCAAGAAGACAAGCGAACGGGCCTGACGGCGACCCCTGAACAATCTCGCCGCGGGATTTCCATACTCCGGCCGGCCCTATACGCCTCTTGCGGCATTGCCTCATGTCCTCCTCCGCCTCACCCGCATGATGATTCCTGTGGCGCGCTTCGCTGCTTCTAGCGCACCTTCAACCGGAAGGAGTCCCGCTGTCAGAGCGCGCCTCGTCCAACGTCACGAAACATCAACCGCCGCCCATGCACCGGAATCCGGCAACCACCATGGAAGTCCTGTCTGATGCAACAACTTCTTGCTTCGTCCATGTGCGAGAGAGCTGCGAATTCAGAGCTGGGTATGCATGCCTTTTCTTGGAAACGACCGTTGTCTGCGCAGCTAAACACCAGGCCTCCATGCCCTAGTCCGGGAGACGGCCGTATGTTTGTGTGTACGGCCCGTTCGCTTCAGTGCTCGGATATTAAAATTCGGTAAAGTGTTCTGGAATGATCTCCTTCTGTCAAGCTTCAATGTTAGAGTGCTTCGCCTTCCGGCAAGCTCCCACAACCCTTGCAGCGATCAAGTCTTAGCGCTCGCAGTTGATCGATGGTATGGCAGCCGTGTCGCCGCGCCGTGGTATATAAGACCCGGCCAGCGGCCAGCAGAATGTCTTTTTTCTCCATCACAGTCATTCCCTCTTTCCTTCCACTGCACTCTTCACTTCAGTCACTCTTTCGTTGATCGAAACATCCAACTTGCAAAATGGTCAAGGCATCCACCCTCCTTATCGGCGCCGGCGCCGCCCTCGTTTCCGCCGCCCCTGCTGCTCTTGAGGAGCGCGGTGCTTGCGTCTTCAAGGATGCTGCTTCTGCCATCAAGGGCAAGGCCTCTTGCTCCACCATCACCCTTGACAACATCGCCGTCCCTGCCGGTACCACCCTCGACCTCACCAAGCTCAAGAGCGGCACCCAGGTCATCTTCAAGGGCACCACCTCCTTCGGCTACAAGGAGTGGGAGGGTCCTTTGATCTCCGTCTCCGGTACCGACATCACCGTCTCCGGCGCCGCCGGCCACGTCATTGACGGCAACGGGTCTAAGTGGTGGGACGGCAAGGGTACCAACGGTGGCAAGAAGAAGCCCAAGTTCTTCTACGCCCACTCCATGAAGTCCTCCACCATCAAGGGCCTTAACGTCAAGAACACGCCCGTTCAGGGTTTCTCCATCAACGGCGCTGAGAAGCTTACCGTTTCCGACGTCACCATCAACAACTCTGCCGGTGACAACGCCGGTGGCCACAACACTGACGCCTTCGACGTTGGCTCCTCCAACGGTGTCACCATCTCCGGTGCCAAGATCTACAACCAGGACGACTGCCTTGCCATCAACTCCGGTACCGACATCACCTTCCAGAACGGCTACTGCTCCGGTGGCCACGGTCTGTCCATCGGCTCCGTCGGTGGCCGCAAGGACAACGTCGTCAAGGGCGTCAAGATCCTGAACTCGACCATCAAGGACTCCCAGAACGGTGTCCGCATCAAGACTGTCTACGGCGCCACCGGCTCCGTCTCCGACGTTACCTACAGCGGCATCACCCTGTCCAACATCGAGAAGTACGGTATCACCATCCAGCAGGATTACGAGAACGGCTCGCCCACCGGCAAGCCCACCACCGGTGTCCCCATCACTGGCCTCACCGTCAAGAACGTCAAGGGCAACGTTGGCTCCAAGGGTACCGAGGTCCAGATTCTTTGCGGCAAGGGCTCTTGCTCTGGCTGGTCCTGGAGCGGTGTCTCCGTCACTGGTGGCTCCAAGAGCTCCAAGTGCCAGAACATCCCCTCCGGCGCTTCTTGCTAGACGCTTCTCTAGGAGAAGGTTGGGAGACGGCGGCGAAAACGGTGGAAGGTGGACATTTGCTCAATTCTTGCCGCAGACCTTTTTGTATTCGTACATATTTTACTGCATTAGGACGTAATCCAAATGACTTGCTGTTCGCATTATCTCAACCATGACTTGTGAATTGATCAACGAATGCAATAACCTTCCAACAGTTTTTCGCATGGTGACCGTTTGCGGCAGATGAACCTCGCCGAAACTGAAGTTCTCATTGAACAGCCCAATGGCTCTCACATTGTAGGCATGCATGTGCATCCATGTTTAGCTCAGTGTCTGTTTGCTCCAGAATGAGTATTCAGTGACTGACTTATATAGGTCAGCAGAAACGGGGTCAGTTATCTTTCTCTAGTGCGATGGGATTTGACTTCGTGGTTGGTATGTCACCGGAACCAGACATCAGTGCCGTTTACATGCAGCTCACACATTCACATAATGGACAAACACAGCTCCTCCCACACCAGGACCGAAAAGGAATAGCCACCACCGTCGCCGTCCTAAATACAGAGCGCAACCGCGCAGTTGCTGGGGCCACAAGTCGCAAAAGCGAGTTCGTTTGTCAGCGGAACGTCTGGTGAAGTGGCGCGGTCGGGGCAACTTGGATATCACGCAAGCGGAGCAAGTTCGATTTCCATCACAGAGGGCTAGTAAGCCAAGTTCAATAAAATCTTATATTCCTTCGTAAGGTTTTCTCTCCGATTGCAAAAAGTCGAGCGTTACGCTCCATCGAGAGTTTTTTGCTCTTTTGCTTGCCTCTATGTAGATTTCGTATATTTGGCAGTTCGCTAAGTAGGTATATCAACTATTTTTTGAATGTGTATCTTTTTGGGTTTCGCTTCTGGTGCCAAGGGCATGTTAGAGCTTTTGTCGTCGTGTAACTGCCGGATGTTGTTCTTGGGTTCATCTAAACATTGTCTCAAAACACCAACCAACTTCGCAACCGTGCGGACACCCGATATAATCAGCACCAGGTTACTTGCAAACTCCACCGACGATCTTTGGCCCCGGTGAGAGCTTATTCCGACATGCATCCCGCTTCAAGAGAGGTCTTCTCTGTCTCTCCTACATGTTTCAGTATATCACCGCCGGCGTCCCCCAACCTACGCCACCAAAGAAACCTAACATTTGGGTTGACTCAGAAATCCGTAGCATCAATAAACCTCCCAGTTTCTTGCTGTGTAATTGTTGGACGGGGTATCCGTCTTGGCCTTTTTGATTTCGTAGCTCATGGCTCTCTGCTACTTAGTGTATGGTGGCGTTAACTGCGCCCGCCTGCGCAGCAACCGTGTAGAGCAGTAGTACCTCCACTTCGCTCAATCCAACGTACCCAGGGTAATCTCAACAACCTTCCGCCCTCTTTCGCCCCCAAGGTACTCCGTGCCTCCGCCTTCCCTGCTCTCCTCCCCGTCTTCAAACTCCAGCTCCACTGCAGCTTCATAGCCCTTCACAACGGTCTCTTCGTCCACCCTGACCCCCGACTCTACCAGCGCCCTAATAACGCCCGCGACGCGCGCAATCTCCCGCCGCGTCTCGACAGGGATGTCGTCGTTCTGACTGGAATACACCTCCTTGGAAACGCTCTCCTCGATGCGCGTGATGCTGACGTCCTTGCCTGCGTTCGGCGGCTCCACGTGCTTCGCGATCCAGATATATCCATTCACGCCCAAGATGATATCGATCTCGCCGCCCTTGGTCGTGCTAAGCGTGAAGACCTGGCGGCGCGAGCGGGCCACGCCGCCCCGTCTGCCTCCACCGCCGCCCCCAGTCCCCGTCACAGAGAGAAAGTACCCATTGCGCAGCTTGCCGTACTTCAAGCTGCGGGTATGCAGGGCGCAGCTGCCGTCCTGGAAAAGACTCTGTACCTCGGCGACGAGGAGGTCGCCCTCGGTGAAGAAGGTGCGGATGTTGAGTTCGTCGACGGCGGTACGCTTGCGCAGGATGCCACCTGGGAGGTTGATTGCGGAGAGGGGGAGACTGGCGAGCAGCGGGGCCGAAAGGTCGACTTTCCAGCGGCGCGACTGCACTTCCACGATGCGCCCGACTATCAGGTCGCCGATCTCAGGGTTGTACCGCGCGCGCAGCGGCGTGATGGAGAGGAGCTTGTTGGTCTTCATGACGGTGCCCGCTACTGTTGACAGGATCTCGGTGCCTCCTTCGGGGACGTACGTGCCGTGGCCTCTGAGCGTGTGGACTGCATGTCAGCCTTCTCTGCCCAATTGGCGTTGACACTCGCATGCCGGCGCGGACGTACCTCATCCACTGCGGGTCGTCGGTCACCATCTCACCGGGCGTGACAATGCTTTTTTGCGATCTGCGCGGCCGCTTGGAGGCGCGCGAGGTAGCTTCCATGTCGACGTCACCCTCCGAGTCGAATGCCTCGTCTTCATCTTCGGAGCCGGCGGCGCGAGGGTAGGTGGGCGCGGGAGGCGCGGGCGCGAGGATGGTGATCGGCATCGTTGTAGGCGCGGCGCGTGTGCGGTGCGATGCGACGCGATTGGGGTGTTGGAAGGTATGGAGCTGCTTCCAGAAAATCGGCGTTGGCGGCGATGGTCTGTGTGCGGCGAATGGCCTGTGCGGGCGGGTTGGGCGATCGCGCGGGAGGCGCACACGTGGGGTGTTTGTTGTTTGTTGGAGCTGGAGCTGGTGAAGTGGGTGGTTTCTTGCTCGGGGAATGTGCTAGAGACGAGTTTGTCGACGCCGAGCCGACTCCGATGATATCGGGGTTACCGGAGAAGAGGACGACCAGAAGGCAGGGTGACTGGCTGGTGAACATGCACATACTACGTAGTGCTAGAATGGTGGGGCTTTTGCAGGTGCATTGAGGCTCGAAGGGACGCTGGTCACGAAAACGATGCCGAAGCTCAAGGAGAGCAGCGATTCGAGCTGGCCCATGGCATGGTCTTTTTTTTTTGTTCGTCTCTGCCCTCAGTTGTACCGTTGTCTTAGCATAGAGGGCAGATATCAGCCGGACAAAGGCGATCCGGGCCGCATTGAAGGGAAGCCCGTCAGACGCATGAAGAGCTCCTGCATAGGTATGGCCGTGGAATGGAGCGTCCGGCTCGGCCGTGACTTCATCCCCTCGCGTCCGTGCGCGCGCCGCATCCTCGAGCTCCGACCAGGCCAACACCGCGCCCACGACCACCAGCCATGTTCAAACCCTGGGGATAGCTTCTCTCACCTCCGTATGCCATGGCTTTCGACCCCTCCACCGGCTATGTCGCCCCCAGCGGCCTGCAGGGCCTCGAGGACCAGTCCCTCCCCATATTCAACATCGAACTCGTGAATCTCAAGTTCGACAAGCCCTCTGACTTCGTCGCCGCTCAAGTCGCGAACAACGTCTTGATCCTCGCCTTTGAAACAGGCCGCATCCTCAGGTTCGACCTCGACAGCCCGGAAGACATTGACGGTATTTGGCCAATGCCCGACGTCAAAGTGCTCCAAGGCTGACCGTTGCAGACGTCGATCTCCCCAAGAGGCCCTCAGAGATTGGCGTCATTCGACGCATGTTCCTCGACCCTTCTGCCTCTCACCTGATCATCACCACCACCCTCGGCGAGAACTTCTACCTCCACACCCAAAGCCGCACCCCCAAACCGCTCTCCAAACTGAAAAGTGTGCCGATCGAATGCATCTCGTGGAATCCCTCCGAACCCACCGCTTCTACCCGCGAAATCTTGGTTGGCGCCTCCGATGGAACCGTCTACGAAGTTTACATTGAGCCGTCAGCCGAGTTTTACCGTCGGGAGGAGAGATACCTCAAGGCGGTCCACAAGGCCGACGGCCCAATCGTGGGACTATGGACCGACGCAATCCCTGGGCGGTCAGACATGCGCCGGATAATGGTAGCCACGCCAACAGATCTCCAACATTTTGTGGGAAAGGTCGGCAGGCATGGGCGCGAAGGTAGCGGGTCCATTTACTCCAGGTTATTCGAGGCCGAAGGCCCGACGGTCTATGAACTGGATGGCGGGTCTCGACCGGCGCCTTCAATGCTCGCCGTTTCTCCCGATCCACAGGACATATCGTCTTCTACTGCCTCACTCAGCGGTTCGGGCGAACATGAGAGGGCATTCGCATGGCTGTCATCACAAGGTGTCGTCCATGGCAAACTACTGACGTCTTCCGAGTCTTCTAGCCTGGGCAATGTAGTTTTCTCCGGGGCAAAGATGTATCCGAGATCGAAGCTTCCGCCGACGCAGACAGCCGGTGGCCGACCAAAAGCGGTGCAGGAACCGACGCACTCCATGATCCTCAGCAATTGGCACATTCTCCAGCTTGTGGATGGGCGTGTTGTTGCGACTAACCGACTGGATGACACCGTGGCCTATGACCAGGTGGTACTCGAGCCGGACGAGGTCCCGCTCGGCCTCGTCATTGACCAAAAGAAGAGCACTTTCTGGCTATTCACAAAGCAAGATGTTTTTGAGATAAGCGTCTATGACGAGAGCAGGGATATTTGGAAGATCTTATTGAACGCGCAGCAGTTCGAGGCAGCATCTCAATATGCTAAAACTCCGGCCCAAAAAGACGCCGTAGCTACTGCTTCTGGTGATTACCTTGTTAACCGGGGGCAGTTTCTAGAGGCTGCGAGTGTCTATGGTCGGAGTACTAAGCCTTTTGAGCAAGTTGCACTTACATTTATCGATCATGGAGAGCAAGATGCGCTACGGAAATATCTTTCGACCAAGCTTGCAACGATCAAAAAGTCTGCCACCATGCAGCGCATTTTGCTTGCCACTTGGCTCGTAGAGATGTATATCTCGAAGCTCAATACTCTGGATGATAGCATAGGCACACGGGCTGAGCTTTCTGAAGGAATGAACACTACTGATACTGAAAACCAGCTGTCTGTCACCCGGAAGGAGTTCCAGGACTTTGTCACCAAGTACAAGTCCGACCTTGACCGTAAAACTGTCTATGAGATCATCAGCAGTCACGGTCGTGAGGAGGAGCTCCTGTACTTTGCTACTGTCGTTAACGATTATAACTATGTCCTCGCATATTGGGTCCAGAGGGAACGGTGGCCAGAGTCATTGACTGTGTTGAAGAAGCAAACCGTTCCGGAGATCTTCTACAAGTATAGCAGTGTTCTCATGGCCAATGTTCCCGTTGAATTCGTCGAGATTCTGATGAGACAAGCAAACCTCGATGCGCGGAAGCTCATCCCCGCGCTCTTGAACTACAACAAGCTCACGCAAGGCTCGCTTTCCCAGGTATGATTATCTTTGTATGTGCCCGAGCAGTCGCTAATCTTTCTCTGAGCAGAACCAAGCAGTGCGTTATCTTCAGTTCGAGATCAACCAACATCATTCGACCGATGCCGCTGTGCATAACACCCTCATCTCCATCTACGCGTCGCATCCTTCCCGGGATGAATCTGCACTTCTTTCTTACCTTGAAGCTCAGTCGTATGCTCAAGAACAAAACTACGACGCGGACTTTGCACTCCGTCTCTGCATCCAGCACAAGCGTGTTCAAAGCTGCGTCCACATCTACAGCTCGATGTCACAATACGTGCAAGCTGTGGACCTCGCTCTCAAGTATAATGAGATCGACCTCGCCAGCTCTGTCGCTGACCGCCCCGAATCGGATCCCGCACTCCGCAAGAAGCTGTGGCTCGCCGTTGCCAAGAAGGTCATTTCTCAATCAACAGGCATAAAACCAGCCATCGATTTCTTGAAACGTTCGGATCTGCTTCGCATCGAGGACCTGATCCCCTTCTTCCCAGACTTTGTCGTCATCGACGACTTCAAGGACGAGATTTGCGCCGCCCTCGAGGAGTACTCGAGACAGATTGATGCGCTGAAGAAGGAGATGGACGAGAGCACGCAGACTGCGACGCACATCAAGGCCGAGATCCGGCAACTTGACACACGCTACGCCATCGTTGAGCCCGGCGAAAAGTGCTACATCTGCCGGCTGCCGCTGCTTGCGAAGCAGTTCTTCGTGTTCCCCTGCCAGCATGCCTTCCACAGCGAGTGCTTGGGCAAGAAGGTCGTCAAGCTAGCAGGCGTGTGGAAGGCGACGAGAATCAAGGAGCTGCAGACGGAGGTGTCGAGAGGGACGAGCATTGGGCTAAAGAGGGAGAGGGCCGCGAAGGAGTTGGATGAGCTTGTGGCTGGTGCTTGGTAAGTGTCGCCCTCGGTCTGTGTCGAAAGCGAACGTGTGCGATGCTGACTCAATTCTACAGTGTTCTTTGCAGCGAACTTGCTGTCAAGCAGATTGACGAGCCATTCGTGGTTGCTGGGGAGACGAACGAGTGGGCGCTGTAAAAATGAGGAGGGGTTGATGTAGACTTGAGATGTGCATTGCAAGGAGACAGGAGATACCCGCGGTTCAATGAATAAATGAATACCATGTCCTCGGGTCTATCTCTCGTGGGTGCCAAAAAGTACGTGTCAGTCGTTTTCATGTGGTACTCGGATGCCTGTGCGATCTGGTGATGAGTGCTCTTTGTTCACATGGCGATGGTGCATAATGGTCTATGGATGAAGAGGCTGAAATGCCGTCATGGAATAATAAATCTGACTTCATTAGAAGCTATTCGTGTATTTGAAGCGGACACTATGGGTTCCATTGTAAAATTGCTTGGGTATGATATCGGATACTGCTACAGAGTTGTGGGTTGCTACCCCGATGCAATCTCCTCCAGGAATTAATTCCATAAAACCCGTGACCAGCCCATGAACAATGTCTAGGATCCAGCAAGACCGCAGTGCCTGTACGGTTATGATGCCTTCTAGCAAATAGTTTGTAGACCTACCTAAGGTAAATGACTTCATCTGCTCTCGGCGATATATTTGGACTTACCGTAGTACAATCGTAGCGTAGCGATGCAAATGATACGTTTGTTCGACACGCAGTGCTGGAGCGGACCTGTTCGGCTGCAAGCTTGGATTGAGCATAAGTAGTTCACAAAGAACATGGGATATTCACACCTTCAGAGACTCTCGAGCCCAGAACCGGGTTAATTAGGCTTGTTCGCTTGTTCTATCAACGTGCTGGCAACGGATATAGCCAGCGTCCCGCAATCCGGCGGTCAAATCAATAGTCGTCCCGTCTCCGACGGCGCTCACGATCCGAGTCGCGGTGCCTATCTCTGTCTCTGTCGTCGCGCCGCGACGACGACGCCTTGGAGTAGCGATCCTCTCGGTCGCGGTCGCGATCACGGTCGCGGTCGCGCTGCTTGCGATCCCTGTCCCTGCGATCGTAGTCGTCGTAGTCCTTGTCGCGTTTTCGCCGCCTGTGCCTGTCCTCGTCCGTCTCGCTGCGGTCTCGGCGCGACGACCGGTGCTTGCTGTCGTAGTCCCTGTCGCGGTCGCGGTCGCGGTCCCGCCGGCGGTCCCGGTCACGTCGCTCAGAGTCGTAGTCGTCGTCGTCGTATTTGCTGCGCCTGGAGGACTTTTCAGAGCGATGGCGGCCAGAGTCTCGTGCGGGGGACTTGTCGCGCTTCGCCAGCTCGAGCTCGCGCTCGCGCTCTGCCACTTGCTGCTCCTCCATTTTCGCCTTGAGCTCCTCCTCGGTGAGCTGCTCACCCGTGTTCTTGTTGCGCAGCATGACCGGGTTGTAAGATTGCTCTGTTTTCCTCTTGCTCTTTGCTCCCTTGCCCCACGAGCCCATTTCCTCACCGACAGCCGCGTCTTCCTTCGCGCCAATACCCAGCAGCGCGGGCCTCTTCTCCAGAACGCGCGGCTGCACAGCCTTTTGTCCCTTCCTGCGGCCGATGGCTTCGCCTTCTTTCCAACCCATGCCGCGCAATAGCGCCGCGCCGAATTCCTCCACGGGCACTGCATCGTACTCCTCCAGTGTCGCCATCTCGGGCGCGTTGTCATAGTCGCGACGGAAGGCTTCTTCTTCGGATTCGACGGCCGGAATTGCAAGGTCGGATTTCTGCTTCTGGCCTAAGAGAGCTTCGAGCGCCAACTGATCTTCCGTCTTTGGTTCCGCGGGCGCTGGCTCGTCGGCGGCGGGCGCCGTGTCATCCTCCGCCGCAGCTCCATCTAGTCCGTCCGCTTTCTTGACGATGTTTAGGCCGAAGGTGCGCTGTTCTTCGGGGATGTCGGCATCCTTGGTGTCGCCGTTCTGCGCTGCCGCCTGTGCTGCCTGGGCCTCGGGCGGGAGTAGGTTCTTCTGTCGCTTGGTCTGGCTTTCGCCCCTCCAGTCGCGATTCGCTTGCTTGGGGATGACCAGCGGGCCCTTTGTCTGGGAGGGCTTGCTGGCATCGATTGCGCCGCCGGCCGACTGGTCAAAGTGGGAAACCTCCTGCGCCTGGGGGCCGGCGTCTTCGTCGTCGGAGTCGTGGAGGGCAGAGTGCGGGCGCTTCTTCGGGGGCGCACGCGACTGGGCGGACTTTTTGGAGCCCAGGGCGAGCGAGAACTTGGCGGGAGCGTCTGGCGCCGCCATTGTTGCAGCGGATGCGAGAGGATGCTGGCTGTGGTGGGCTGGTGGGCGCGGCGGGCTTGAACGAGGCAAGCCGAGCCGCATCACGTGCCTCGTCCTTTCCCACCATTTCCGGAGCGTGCATGATCTCATCACTTCAGATACGGCTCACTAACCTTAACTCCTGCGTACTAGACGGCAAACCATGTGGATCACCATGGCGGGCTTTCCACAGCCTTCGCGGCTTCGCTCTTTCTCGCAATTTTCCATTTCGTCTTTGCCCTCCCGATGGACACCAACTACTTCGTCTGTACTCTTGGCCAGGCGGCCGCCCTGAGAGAAAAGCCAAACGATTTTCACACCATCAATGACTTCATCGACCGTCAGGCCAGCCGCGTTGGGGACCAGCCAGCCGTGGGGTTTTTCAAACCACCCGGGGAACATCATGTCTTCAGCTTCGCTGATGTTGAACGCGGCTCCAAAGCCGTAGCGGGCTTGATGCTGCGCAATACCGGCCAGGACCTGTGTCCAAAACAGACGGTGGCCCTGCTGTGCCCCAGCTCCCCCGACTTTCTGTTTGCTTGGCTCGCCTTGATGCGTTTGGGTCATGCTGTCCTGCTCATTGCTCCGCAGTGCCAACCCCCTGCCATCGCACACCTCTGCAAGGCATGCGAGGTTTCAAACTTGTTTCATGATGATGTCTACGAGGACCAAGCCCGCAGGAGTGCTCAAGAGATGGATGGTGGAACTCTTCGTATCTATTCTCTTCCTTCCATTGTAGGAGGGAACATCTACGAGACGGTTCAGCGGTCACTTAGTGAAGAAACGCACTTTCAGGAACCCATTGTAGATGATACTTCCGTAGCGTACTTGCATCACACATCGGGTACATCCTCTGGCCTCCCCAAACCCATTCCGCAAACGCATCGTGCTGGCGTAGGTGTCCTGCCGTGTCTTCCTGACGGATCTGAAAAGGCCACCTACACTACCACGCCATTGTACCACGGGGGCATTGCAGACCTGTTCAGAGCATGGACTAGCGATGCCCTGATCTGGCTCTTTCCAGGCAAGGAGCTTCCAATCACAGCAAGTAGCATTATATCTTGCTTAGACACTGCGAAGGCTGCTTCCGATCGCGGCGAGACGCCTCTCGTAAGGTACTTTTCCTCTGTTCCATACGTTCTGCAAATGATGGAAGCGGACAGTAAAGGTCTGGAATATCTTACATCCATGGACATTGTAGGCGTGGGAGGAGCAGCACTTCCGACGGAGGTCGGTGATCGCCTGGTCAAGAAAGGTGTGAACTTAATCTCAAGATTTGGTAGCGCAGAATGTGGTTTTCTGATGTCCTCGCATCGAGACTATGCAAAAGACAAGGAGTGGCAGTGCTTGCGTAGTGATTTTGGCGCGGACAAGATTCGCTTCGAAAAACAGGACGATGGCACGTCTGAGCTTGTCATCATGTCTGGATGGCCACACAAGGTATGGTTTAGGATTACAATATTGCAAACTCCAGAAGACTGACCTGAGCAGGCCAAGACGAATAGAGAGGATGGATCCTTTGCCACGGCAGATCTTTTCTCGCCACATCCCGAAATCCCCAACGCGTGGAAGTACCACTCGCGTGCAGACTCTCAACTTACCCTGATCACTGGAAAGAAGTTCGACCCAGCGCCTTGGGAATCTGCCATCGCAGCGAATGAGCATGTCGACGATGTTCTAGTATTTGGGAACGGCAAGCCTTTCCCCGGCGCATTTCTGTTCCGCTCAAAGGAACATGCGCATGGAACTGATGACGAGTTCCTGAAGGCTCTTCAGCCCCTGGTTGAGAAGCTCAATGCGGAAAGCCAGGCTCACGCCAGGATACCTCGCAACATGCTCATTGCCATGCAACACAACGAGGAGCCACTTGAGAAGAGCAGCAAGGGAACGGTCATGCGGAACAAAGCCGAGGAGCGGTATGCGCAGCAAATAGAAGACGCTTATGCAAAGCTGAGTGTTGCCGACGGCAGCGAAGTTCCTGATGAAGGAATCCAACCTTTCGTCGTTAAGCTCATTCAAGACATTGTAGTGAAACCCGGGAAACTTTTCGTGGATACCGATTTGTTTTTGTATGGCGCGGACTCAGTGGCGTGCATGCAGATACGATACGGTCTTAGGCAGCTCTTGCCGGCTCAATCTCCGGAGCTTCCTTTGAGCATTGTGGAGGATTGTGGCACAGTGCAAAGGTAAGACAGCCGGTTGTTGCTCCATGGCCCATAAGCAGGATGTTGATAGGTACCAGACTCAGCGACTATATCACGAAGCAACGCCACGGCGAGGTGTATGAGGAAAATGAGGATGATAATCAGCTCATGCTTGACTTGGTCGAGAAATACGGCCAATTTGACAACAAAACGCAGTCTGACCCCTCCTTCAGCGGAAACGCACTGATTGGGCAGCCTAAAGAAGTAGTTGTAAGTTTACAAGAGGACACTGTTTAGCCTACCTTGCTGACATGCACAGATTCTAACTGGGGCTACTGGCGCATTGGGCTCCCATCTTCTGAACCTCTATCGAAAGACTGAGTCTGTGTCTCAGATATTTTGCCTCGTTCGCGGTGCGGACCAACATGCCGCAAGAGAAAGAGTCAACAAAGCTCTCGAGCAACGGGGTATGCCTGGTATCTCGTCAGAACACCCAGGAAACGACAAGATCATTGTCTTGCAGTCTTCACTCGGCGAGGCTGGTCTGGGTCTGGAGCCAGATACTTACGAAGAAATTGCTCGCAATGCAACCGTCATAATGCACATTGCGTGGTCGGTCAACTTCCGCATGCGGTTGCGCAGCTTCGAAAAAGACAACATCGCTGGTTAGTAAGGTTCTAAGTTGCCCGATGGCCCATAACTTACACATGAACCGCAGGGCTACGCAATTTGATCAACCTTGCCCTCCACTCGCCCCGTCGAGCGCCCCCGCGCTTTGTGTATTGCTCATCGGTAGCCAGCGCCATCAATTGCACAGCCGAATCGCCTATACCGGAACATATAATGCATGAGCCAACGTCCGCCTCTCCGCTAGGCTACTCGCGTAGCAAATGGGTTGCGGAGCATCTCTGCTTCAAAGCGCACCGGCATACTGCGCTACACAACCAGATCGCCGTATTTCGTGTCGGTCAGCTCGGCGGCGACACCAAACACGGCATATGGAACACGTCGGAGGCCTGGCCGCTAATGCTTAGTAGTGTACGCGTAACGAACAGCTTACCGGCACTACGCAATGAGCCACTGAACTGGCTGCCGGTGGATGTGGCGGCGGAGGCGTTTATTGAGGCGGCGAACAACATGGGAATGGATACGGTCGGGAGGAGGAGGTTTGAGATGCAGGTATACCACTTCGTGAACCCGCATCAGACGCCGGATTGGATGCAGCTGCTGGGTTGGCTGCAAGCCATGGAGAAGTTTGACGTCCTGGAGCCGGAGGCCTGGGTGGACCGGCTGGAGAGAGCGAGAGACGAGGGCAAAAAGGAACACCCGGCAATGAAGCTTCTGGGACTGTGGAAAAAGAATTATTGCGAAAAGGATGGGCAGAAAGAGGAAGGAAAAGGAAAGCAAGCGCCGGTTTTCGCACTGGACGAGAGCAAGAAGGTAGCGCCAGCGCTGGGCAGCGTGAAGGCCGTCGACGAAGAGTATTTCCGGAGAGTGTGGAAGTGGCTGCAGGCGGCGAAAGTCGAGTAGGAGGCGCGGCTGTAGATGTCGTGAGGTGACGCTGCCGCAGAGCTGAAGGCGCGGTCGTACGGGTCGAGGATCGGGGAAGCGAGGCGAGGTTGTGCAGCGACGGGGATATGGGGCCGCATGTCAGGCGTTTCAGCCTGGCGTCGAGGTAGAACGGGAAATACGACTCTTTCTCCCTTTTCTCTCTCTTCCCCTCCACATGCCGACAAGCCACAGAGTTAATTCATCAGCCGTCGCTCAGCTTCGGCGCATCACTGGCTGCAGGTACGGGAACCCCGCATCCCCGCAGAGAGCTGACGTTGGAGATCTGCCGCGGGGGAGCTGCCGGCGCAATGGGGGGTGCCTGGCAAGAGGTGAATGCGGGCGACCCTCTATCACCCTTCGTGAAATATATAACCCCCCCCCCCCCCCCCCCCCCCCCCCCTTCGCAACCTTTT
The DNA here is from genome assembly GCF_010093885.1 of Aplosporella prunicola CBS 121167. NCBI lineage: Eukaryota > Fungi > Ascomycota > Dothideomycetes > Botryosphaeriales > Aplosporellaceae > Aplosporella > Aplosporella prunicola. The sequence continues at coordinate 924,645 of NW_022983541.1, forward strand.
GATACTCACCGCGTATGTCTGTCGGCACCATGAGACCGCTTTGCAATCTAGTCATCGTTGGCGCCATGCTGTGGAGCACTGCCCTCGTGGCCGCTCAGTCGGGCACGACCTTCTCGCGCAGTCCGACCATCTCGACGATTGCCGTGCATCCAACCCCAACCGGTTCTGGTGGCGTCATCCCTGAGGGCTTTGTCTCGTTCTCAATCGAGCTGTCCAGCTTCCCGGACTTTGCTGGCAACAGCTCAGTCGGACCCAACCTCTTTTCGTACAACCTCCTCAACAATATTGGTAACTTGACCGGAACAAAGCCGTATATCCGCGTGGGCGGCAATACACAGTCAGTCCACGGCTTTTGTGCCCAAACTGAAGCATGATTAACGAAGGACCAGGGACTTGGCTTTGTACGACGCCTCACTTGGTGTTGCTGAAAATGGTATTGTCGACCCGGAGAGATCTGAAGACTACCCGACAACGCTCACCATTGGCCCCTCGTTCTTCGAGTCTTATGATTCGTGGCCTGGCGTCAAGTTCATCCACGGCTTCAACCTCGGTAAAAATGGAACTGATGGCCGCGAGAGTCTTCTCGCAACTGTGCCGCTGGCCTGCAAGGCTCTGAGTGACGGCAAGCTTCTTTACTGGGAGCTGGGCAACGAGCCGGATCTGTTCAAGACGTCGGCGAAGCAGGGCATCGTGCGTCCAACCAACTGGACAGAACACGACTATGTGCAGGAGTATTTGAACGGGACGAGGGCGATTCGCGCGGAGCTGGCGAAGGCGTGCCCGGACTTGGCGACGGACGACAAGTACAAGTTCATCGCGCCGTCTTTTGCGGGAACGAGCAATAGCCTTGATCCGATCAAGACCTGGCAGGAGGGATTCGATGAAGACAAGAACATCGCCCTAATCTCCTCTCATAAGTGAGTTCAGCCAAGATCCCCACAGACAAACCCACTAACACCTATCAGCTATATTGACGGCGCCACTGAGCCTGGAGTGACCCTCCAAGGCACACTGATGAGCCACACGTCGACCGTCAACAGCATCAGCAAACAACTCAACGTCTCGCGCCTGCTGTCCAACTACTCGCTCCCCTTCATCCTCGGCGAGACCAACTCGCTCTACAACCAAGGCGCGTCCGGCCTCTCCGACTCCTTCGGCGCCGCCCTCTGGGGCATCGACTTCAACCTGTGGTGCGCCTCGGTCGGCATCAAGCGCGTGCACATGCACCAGGGCACAAACTACCGCTACGCGTCCTGGCAGCCCGTCGACACGGACAAAGCGACCAAAGGGACCAAGGCGCCCTACTACGGCAACATCGGCGTCGCCGCCGCGCTGGGCGATCTGACGGCCGCCCCGGTCCGCGTGGACAACCTGCCGCTGCCCGAAGCGCGCGAAGCCGCGTACGCGACGTACGGCAACGACGCCCTGCAGCGCGTGACGGTGGTCAACCTGCGCGAGTACAACGCCACGCAAGACGGCGGCGCTTCGGAGCGGCCCGAGACCGAGTACTGGTTCGGGGTGCCGACGGCGTGCAACGGCACGGGCGTGGTGCAGCGCGTCATGGCGAGCGGGAGCGACGCGTTGACGGGCGCGTCGTTCAACGGCTTGACCTATGGTTTCGAGCGCGATCAGGGCAGGCCGGTGCTTTTGGGGAACGCGACAAAGGACGAGATTGTGTGGGTGGGCCAGGACGGCGTGTTTGGCGTTAGCGTGCCGTGGTCGAGCGCGGCGATTGTGCAGCTGAAGTGCTGAGGTTGGATCGCTATATAATGCGTACAAAGACAAATTCTTGGAACAATTTTTCGGGCTCATAACCTATTGTTACATTGCGCCCAGGGGAATTCCCTCGCATCTGTTCTCAGCGACGACATACGTACATACACTAGCAGCAGAAGTTGGCCTTAGAAAGGCCTAAATGCCCGGTAGCAGCAACGCCCAACGATGGAGCACGCAGGTCCTGAGTTCCATGCGCAACATTGGCGCCGCGGGAATATTCCTTGCCCCCTTGACTTGACTTCGTCTGAGGGGGGATGATACAATTTCGGTCTTGGATTATTTCCGCCATTTTTTTTTCTTTTCTTTTTTCATTTTTCATTTTCTCCTTCTCGGTTTTGTGTTTTCCCTCTATTATTTTTTACACAATGGGTATTTGTATTTGAAGGAGCGGGAGAACCCCTCACATGTATGTAGATCTCCTCCCTGAACCGTTGCTTTCTCGAGCCATCGGAGGGCAATGAATCACGACACGCAACTGTGTCTCCGCAGAGTACGAGAGAAACGTCTAATGCTTTATTTTGTCCAACCGCCGCGCCGTCCTTTTTATCCCTTCTCCTGTACCAAAGCCCCTCTGTCCTCGGCGATGATGCCCGACGCCCGATAACGCAAACGACGCTCTTTGCCTTCCGCCCAGGTGGTCCATCCGCGTCTAAGCGGTGCGCGAGTTGTCGATGCGGGTGACGAGGATGTCCGTACCGCCAATCTTGACGAGCTCGTCCATGGCGATGGCGATGGCCTTGCGCTCGACCATGGCGCTGACGGCGACCCAGCCGTCCTCCTCCAGCGAGTTGATCGTCGGGGCGCGCTTGCCCGGCGTGATGGCGCAGGCGGCCGCCAGGTTGTCGCGGTGCACGTTGTACGAGCAGAGGACGTAGCGCTGGGCGGCTGGGAGGCGTCAGCGGGACAGTGGTTTGAAGAGGGAAGGGGAGACTCACTGATGACACCGCGAATGCGCGCGGCGATCACGTTGACCAGCGCCGGGTCCGACACCTTCTTCGACTTGATCAGGATGGCCGTCGTCTCGAGGATGGTGGAGATGTCCTTCAGGCCGGCGGCGCGCATCGTCTCGCCCGACTCTGTAGGGGTGGTGTCAGCGCGCTTCTTCTAACCATCCGCGACGGCGGTCACTCACCGACGAGGTCGACAATGCCGTCGGCGACGCCCAGGGCACACGCGGCCTCGACGGAGCCGCCGACGTACTTGATGTTGGTCTTGACGGGCTTGTCGCCGTCAACGCCCTCGAGCTTGGCGAAGTAGCGCTCGGCGAGGGCGGTGAAGCTGGTGACGACGTTGCGGCCGATGAGCTGCTCGGGCGAGGCGACATCGCCCTTCTCGGGAACCTGGACCTGCAGGCGGCACTTTCCGAAGTCGAGGTCGAGCACCTCCTCGACGCCCGTCGTGTCGGTGGGCGGCGACACGGCCTCATGCTCGGCCACCTGGTCGCGGCCGGTGATGCCCAGGTCGACGCGACCCTCGCCCACGAAGGTAGGGATATCGGCGGCGGGAAGGAAGACGAGGGCGATGGGCAGGTTCTTCACCAGGGCAATGTCCAGCCTCGAGTGACGGTGGAACTGGATGTCGGAGCCGTGGAGCAGGTCCAAGCAGGCCTGGTGGAGGCGACCCTCTGCGGGAGCGTCAGCGCGCGTTCTCTCTCTCCATGTCTCTCGGGCGGAGGAGGGCTACGGACTCTTGGGGACGGCGAAGAGCAGGCGGTCGGTGAGGCTGGCGGAGGACGTCAGTGAGCTTGGGTCGGCTGGCGACGGGAGTCATGGGGCGCGACGGACTGGTTGACGAGATCCATGGCGAATTGGCGGAAGCGGAGGGGTTGGTCGGAGGGCGGTGGTGTTGGCGGTGGTGTTGTGATTGGGGTGGTGAACAATTTCTTAGGCCCTCCGACAGCGCAGTGACTCAATGGCGGCGGGCGCGGTGGGGTTGGTCGCGCGCCCGTCGGCGTCGGCGACCGGCCGTCATATCAGCATGGAGCGTGGCCGGTTCGCGCGTCTGGATTCGTCGGACGCGGATGCGACGAGGGCGATGACGGAGAGAAAGAGCTTCCCGCATCCCGCATCGATGGCGACGGCCGACGCGCCTCGATGCCTCGATGCCTCGGTGCCTGGATGCCTGGCTGCCTGGCTGCCTGGCTGCCTCGCGATCGGCCCCCGCCGTTCCGCGCATGATCCCTGCCGAACATCAGCGCATCCGACGACTTCCAGACATCCAAGGCCAAAGATTTCCGATCCAATCTTTCACAGCCATGATACATAAACTTCCACGGCCCTTCACTGATCTTCACTCGTCACCCTCGCGTCCCCACCATGTCGGCCATGCGCAAGCGCGATGTATTTACCTCTCCCACCGCCTTCGTAGCCTAAGGTTCGCAATACTACTGACGTGAAGCAGACGCGCCCCCCGCCGTCCCCTGACCCCGACGGGCGCAACGTCCGGCCTCGCCTGCGCTCTCGCAGTCAATCGCCCGCACGACAACCGCCCCCTCTTCAGGTCCGATCCAGTCTGTCACTCATGACCAGCCTGTTGCTCGTCAAAGCGAGGAGACGATCACCGTCAGGATCAAGCAGGAAAATGCCGAGCGCGAGGATCTGAGTGTGGGTGCTATCGAGAGTGTCGCTGATGGTCCGGCCACAGCGTCGAAAGCTTCCTCGAAATCTAAATCAAACCCCCAATTGAAGACTTCTAAAGAGATGGAGCCTGTCACACATTCGGAATCTTCTTCAGAATCTGACACAGAGTCTTCTGATTCCGAGGGAGATCCTTCTTCAGAGTCAAAGTCCGACACAGAATCCTCCGACTCCGAAGACGAGTCAAGCTCTGCAAAGGCTTCTACGAAGTTGAAATATACTAAGCAGCCAGAACCTTCGTCAGGCTCAGACTCGGAATCTACTACTGATTCTGGATCTTCTACAGAATCTTCTGATTCTGGAGACGATTCTGCAGCTCTCTCTCCGCAGGACCTGAGTAATTCGGCCACGCCCATCACCGAACTACTCTGTGCTGGGCGCTGGGAGACGCAGAGCGGACCCATGACTGCATATGTCTCACTCCTGCGCCGTGCCAACGACCACGTAAGTATTATCAATTACCAGTCTCACACCCTTGCCTTAACGCTTGTGGTTCATTGACGATTATCTCCTCTAACAGTCGAAGTTGAAACAATACCTCGTAGCATTATGCAAGACGAAAGACCTCACGGCACATGTTCTGAGAGAGAAGCTCACCAGTATACGACAATTGATGCGCAAACACGTTAAATCTGGCCTCCGGTCCATCGTCATCGCCAATCTGCCCTGTTTCCCGGAGCTCATCCAGTGCCCCTTTGTCTTCCTGACTATGGTTCCTGATACGACCCCCTGCCTCGACCTACTTTGCCGCGGCGGTCCCAAGCTGAAAGATGGAAATTTCGATTGTGTAGCGCACGGAATTGTCCAGACACTGCAGCGCAAGAGTGATTCTAAGTCTGTAAGCAGCTCTTATCGGTTCTCATTATTCAAATTCCGTGCCTCTGACTGATATATGAAAAGGGAATTTTCAAATTACACAATGGGTACCGTAGGTACACCCTCAGTCTTTGCTTCGAAGACGAGATTGTGGCCGTTGTGAGGCGATGCAGCAAACTTCACACGCAGAGTAGCGCCATTGAGACTAGACTGCGTCCGCTGGTCCTTATGAACAGATCTTTCTTCCCGGAGCTCAAGGGGACGGTACTGGTGCGTACGTGGGAGAATCTTACGGGGCTGAAGTGGTGATGGATGCGAGGGTACGACATTATACGGAAAAGACATAGAAATCAATGTTTCTAAGTAAAACCACGGTCTTCTCCTCATTGAACTATGTCTTTCGCTCGTAGAGCTCGAGGCATTCTTGTCTTGATGCGGGCCGTGTTTTCGGAGGGCTCGATGCGACCTTCAAATTGTCCGTATTCAATCCGGCAGCAGACCCAGACGTACTCACAACCACGTCGTCAGCCGTATCTCGTGTCCTGCCAAAAGTCAGTCATCTGTCCTCGAAGTGTACCACACACATGCCTTGCCGTCAGTCATCTAGTGCTGAACTTTTTGTTTGCGCCAACCCGATTCCGACTTTAATGCCCTCGATTTGCCCACCTTCAATCTCCCGTGAAGCGCTCTGGGGGGTTGCAGTTGGCCACGATTGATCCGATCAACTCATCCCTGACCGGCCATCGCATATCTCACTGCAAGCCAACATAACAGTGCATGAAAGTAAATGGGTTTATTCATGTGCTATGTACGCAATCGTCGAAAGCAAGCCACTAAGTACGTCTGCCCTCGTGATGATCATAGACTCCTCTGCCCTTACGCCGCCGCCGCCGCCGCCGCCGTCGTCATCTTACATGGGGAAGCTGTTTGCGTTCGCCACTGTTTGCACCAAGAACGATTAGAACCGTACGAATTCAAAAATTCAGAACTCACTGCTGTTAGGAAAGAGAAGGTTCCAAAAGGGGCGGGACATACGATCGACAAGCCCGCTCCACCGACTCTTCTTGGGCTTCCTCTCCTTCTTCTTCGCCTCGTCATCGTCCGAGTCGCTGCTCGAACTGCTGTCGCTGTCGCTGTCGCTGCTGCTCTCCTCATCGGCTGCGGTGCCCTTCGCTTTCGGCATCGGCCCCGTGTATACGGGCTTGGGAATCTCAGCAGGAGGCAGGCTCTTCAAGTAGCTTAAACTGTGCAAGCCGGAGCGGTTGGCTGCACGCGGCGTTGACGCGCCCGACGTGACGCGCGAGAGCGGACGAGGTGTCGTAGACGGAGGTCGTGGCGCCATCGTGGTGACCGGCTTGGGCGTGTTTGATGCTCGCGTGGCTGGGACGGGTGTGCGTGACATTGCGCGCGGAGTGGCAGCTTGTGGAGGGACGGAGGCGGGCAGGCGTTTCGAGGCCGAGGCTGAGGCCGCCTTGTCGGATGTGCTGTTGCTCGTCGTAGTCGTTGGCGTATTCGATGTGGCACTTCGCGAGGCGCTACGCGAGCCTTTCATCGCGCTGCGCAATGGCTTCCTGGTGATGGGGGCGGGAGAAGGAGAAGGCGGAAGCGGTGATGGCGAAGACCCGTCGTTGTCAGACTCTTCCGACTCGATATCTGAGCCCGACGGCGAGCCCGAGACCTGCGCTCGTTCTCTGGCGGTGGTGCTTATGGCGGGTGGCGATGACGCCGGCGGCGAGCCACCAGCTGAGGCAGCTTCGGAACCGGAGTGACTTGAGGGCGACGATGACGAAACGTAACGCGCTGCCGTCTTTTGGCTGTCGGCCGGGCTATCATCCAACTTCTCCCCGAGCTCTTCAGACGGCAGCGTCGGCCCGCCTCTTTCGTAGGGCACAGGACTCGATCCAGGAAACTCGGCGCGATCTTCATTCGTGGGCTCCACTGGATCTGGGTGCCGCTCGTCAGGCTGCTCAGCTGCCTCGTCGAGGTCGAGCTTGTCAAAACTCCATGATGCTGAAGGTCGAACGGGGTGCTCCGTGGGAGGTAGCTTCTGCGATTGCGACGAATCTCCTCGTAGCCCTTCGACTCGGAGTCCGCTGGTCGGCGGTAGCGCCTCCCTTGACTTCTTCGCGCTCTTCAAGATACTGCTACGCGGACTTTCCGTCCCATGGTTGGGCTCACGCGGCTGGGCGTATCTGTTGGATATGTCCAGTTCTTCATTGAAAGAGACCGAACGCCGCAGAGGCACGTTCTTGTCAGGAAGAGAAGATTGCGAAGCCGCAGGGGCTGGCGGCGCTGCCTGTACTGGCGTGCCGTCTTTCGTAGCCTTCGAAGACCGGGTCGATCGGTGCTCGGTAGGCCCCTCGTTCGCGGCTGCGGCATTTCTAGGCCTTAGATTCGAAGCTGGGCCAGCCGGCTCATCTTCATTGTCAGACGGAACAGCGAACGGATCTTCGGCCACTTTGTGCTTGGTCGGAGAGCGGCCGTAAGTTTTAAGGTTGTTGGCCTTCTGTCGAGGAAAAGGAAGCTTTGACTGTCGGGGAACTTTTGCGGTCTGGTCTTGGGACGTCGTTGGCGCCGACTCCTGCGAAGAGCGCGGTGGAGCGGAGAGCGACTTCTCGAGTGCCTCTCGGGTCCTGCGCAATCCTGCTAGTTCTTTTTTTCTCAATTTCAGCTCATCTCTTTTCTCCTGGGCTTCCTGCGCCTCCTCTTGCCGGCATTCTTTCCCGATCCTTTTCTCTGCGTCCTTATACTTCTTGGCCTTGATCTGGCGTTGGATACAGGCTTCCTGTTTCTTCTTGGCCGCCGCCTTTTCGGCTTCCTTTGCCCTGTGTTTCTCATTCAACCTTTCCAGCTCTGCCGCAGCCTCCAACGACATCTTCCTCTTTCTTGTCGAGCCCTCCGTCGTGGGCGACGGCGCGGTCGAGTCCTGGAGATATTTGATCCTCGCGTATCGCTTCCTGACCCCTTCTCTTCCGCGACTTGGGAGCCACTTGTTGCCAATCTCCTCGTAGCTCAGACCAGCCGCACGAGCGGTGAGCAGTATATCATCCTCCTTTGCTGTCCAACTACCAGATGTGTCACGGAACGGCTTGTCTCCTGCCAGGTCCTTTAACTTCGCCAGAGCTGTCGCGCGGATTTCTTCTGCCCCAGATTGCGTGCCGGAGGAAGTTGGCGCATTCATAGAGCGGGAAGGTGTGGCGGAGTCGGGTCGTCCTTGGGCTGCGGGAGGTGTATCACCCTTGTCATGTATGCGGTCTTTGAGCATCCGGAGCCGCCGTTGGCTGGTCATTGGCGTCTCTGAAGGATCGGGGTCGAGCGAATGCGTGCTGTGCCGAGGATGTTCGCGCTGCAGGCTCCCGCGAGGCCTCTGGGCGCTCGGCGGCGTTGACGATAACGGCGAAGAGGGCGGTCTCGTGCGTTCAACGCCAAGCTCGCTGACGGATGGGGATTCTGCGATAGGGGAGAGCTGACCGTTCGGAAGCTCCGGCGCCGACTCTTGGGATTGGGGGTCGACTCGTCGGTCGCGCAAGCTGGAAGCGGGCAAGCCCGGCAGGCGGAAGCCACCGTCGGTAGGCACGTCCATGAGTGAACGCTCGTCTCCACCTGGCGACTCGCTCTTAGCCACGGTATTTAGACGGTCTTCGGAGTGAGGTGCGGTCTCACGCTGGGAATCCTCCACCACGACGAGGTCGCTGTCGCTCTCGTTTGACCGGACGGGGCGGTCTGGCTGCATGTCTTCGACGGCGCAACCATAAAGGTCGCGTTCGACGCGGCGGCGCTTGTTGGCCTCAACGACGGCGGGAGGGAGGGCGCGCTTGAGGGCATTGGGAGGGCGTAGGCCGGATCCGAGGGCTACGGATATGTCGCGGTCGAGGGGTGCTTGGACGACATGGATCATGCGCTTCTGCTGGTCGGGCTCATCCTCGAAGAAGAGGTCGACGACATCCTCGAGGGCGATGTCGCAGCCGTATATGTCCTGCAGCTTCTTGATGATAAAATCCCTGCGACAACGTCAGCAAGCGTGCTTTGACTGCGCCGTGCGGGGCGCACTGCGTGGGGTCATACCGTGCTTCGAGGGGATACGCGTTTTTGAAGCGCGTCTCGATCAACGGCCAGATGTCGCCGAATGACGACCCCGGCTTCACGAGCAGATTGAACTGCTTGGCCCCACCGGAGCCGGCCGCCCCCGAAGCCCCAGGAAGCGGAAGCACCTTCACGAGCAGGCGCATGGCGTGGGCAGAAGAAGTGCTTCGTCAGGTCGCGTTGTTGTTGGCGTGTTAAGTATATGGCTGGTAAGATACCCGCCGGTAAGATGCTTGAAGTGCTAGGATAGGTACAGATGCGGCGGCTTTATATCCATAGGTGCCGCGACCTACGCCGGTTCGCTCCTGCCACAGCTGTCTCCTTCGAGAAGCTGCAGGTGCGACGCGGCGAAAAGAACCTAGGCGATCGCGCCAAGAGATCCCGCGCCCTGACTCGCTCCCGCGTCGCGCCGTCGATCCGCATGACTCGCCGCGCGTCACTAGTAGTATATCCGACGCGCGCCCGTTGTCTCTACCTACAAATACGTGTACCGCGCAACCAAAAAAAAAGGTCCTTCCCTAGGTCTTGCCCTCCGCCCCTCTTCATGCCCTCGGCCCGCAAACGCAAGGTGCTCGTTCTCTCTCGCCTGCTCAATTCTCCTTCGCGCTGACCGTCGCCAGGCTGCTTCTCCGCCGTCGCCGTCCGCCGGCCCGGGCCCGCTCACAACCCGCCCGCGCCTCGGCCCCATTGCACCGCCTCCAAGACCCGCCTACGCCCCGAACGACGAGCCATTCAACCCGAGGAACACCGGCCAGCCACACCTGGCCCTCACTCTCTTGGCTCACGACAGCCCTCGTGACTCCCTGATCCGCACCGCAGTCCAAGATCTCGTCAACAACCACATCAGCAGCCGCGATCTTACCGCCCAGAACGTCCTGGCCAGATTGGCTAGAGCCGATACTGACGACAGCCAGCGCGATGAAATAGAGGCCCTGGTCAATCAAGAGCTAACGCACAAGTTGCTCTGGGTGCTCGCCGAACGCCTCAACCGCGCCCCGGACCTCGCCGACGCGCTCGGGTCCTTGGCCGCCGCGGCTCAGTCACTCTACGGCTACGATGTGCAAGGCGGCTGCACCGTCGAAGACAACAATGGCGTGCGGTGGGTGGCCGGGCAAGCGAGCCACGAGGAGAGCGCCGAATCCGCCGATGAAAGCAGTTCAGAAAGCTCTACCGAGAGTTCCGCTGAGCGATCTAGCGAGAGTCCGACCGGCACGGGACCGGTAGCGGGTGGGACTCTCGAGCCGAGGCCTTCGACTGGCTCGGTCGAAGTAAAGGAAGAAGATACAAGCACGCCGGGTAGCTTGGCTTCCAGTGTCTCTCGTGCATGCGAGCACAGCTCGAGCGCCTCGGCGGGCCCGTCAGTGCCGTGGGCTCCGGTGGTTGATGCCGCGGTCAGTCGTCTCCATCCCGGTGCGATGACATCTTCGTAAAGCAGCTAACACCAGAGAAGCAACTACGCGCCGCTAGGAGCCCCGCAGTGATGCTCCTTTGCGGCCGCGAAAATTGGACAAAGGAGACTAGCGATGTCTGTAGTGCTCAGGCAGTCCGTTCATTGGTGGATCGTGCCCGACGTAACGTGAGAGCTTTATCCCCGCACCATGCGAGACTCGCTAACGGCCCGATGCAGCCTCAGTTCGGAGAGAGTGTTCTACGCGGAAAGCAGCTGACAGAAACAAACATGCACAGAAGCATTTTCAAAAGGGCAGTACCGGCGAATCGATTGTCCGCTGAACGCGTATTGCAAAACGTGGTTTCCCGCAACGTGCAGGCCTTCCCGGAGTTAAAGGGTCAGTATTTCGTGTTCAAAAACATTTGCGATGTAAGTAAGCAAAAGGTACCCTGCGAAGAGCAGGTACTAAACCAAACAACAGCACAGGAACCCCGCCATGGGCCATCTAGTACCGCCTAGGCTCAGAGCGTTTTGGGGTGAGCTGGACATGGACAAGCAGTCTGCGATCGCGGACGCCATCGTGGAGCAGCTTCGCGAGCTCGAGAACATTAAGGTCAGTCTCCCGTCGCACCGTGACGGTATGCGGACTGACGGCGCCACACAGCCTTTAGAAAAGCCTCGCGGCAGGGGCTACGGTATGGTAGAGAGCGACAGTGAGCTAAGGTCGGCCCTGTTCTCGTTCATGAAGACGAAGGACGGTCGGGCTGAGGTGCTCAAGCAAGCTCTGAACAGAATGGAAGGGCATGTGGCGCCGCTAGTGTTTGCGAACCAGGAGCGCTTCCCGGAATTGAAGAAGACAGAGGCGGTCAAGGACTGGGAGAAGAAGACGGGGCTGCGATGGAAAGGAGGGCGGGGGCGGAGGCGGAGGTGAGAGCGGACGCCGGAGGTGAGGGGCGGCGGCCACGTGGGCGACGCGAGGGGGACGCGCCGCGCCCCGACGCACCGACGCGCCGCGCACGCTAAGCGGGCACAGACCGGGGCGAAATTCGTCATGTTGGATAGCTGCTTCAACTCTTAGCCATTGCTTGTCTCGCTCCTCTTGTCTCGGCCCCTCCCCCCCGCCTAAACCATGCTCCGCGACGCCGAGCTCGACTCGCTCGACGCGCAGGTGCGCCAGTTCCGCGTCTTGAGCGGCCGCCAGCACGACGCCCTGCTCGACGTCGTCCGCCAGTACGAGCGCCTGCTCGACGACTACCGCAGCCTGCGCAGCGACTATGAGGAGGAGAAGGAGAACCGCGAGAAGTACAAGCGCCAAGCCCGCGGCCTCGTCGACCGCAATCCCTTCGTCCTGCTGCTTGTTGACGGCGACGGCTACCTCTTCGACGACCAGCTGATCAAGGCGGGCGCCGAGGGCGGGGCCCGGGCTGCCGAGCTGCTGGCTGCTGCCGTGCGTGAGCGCGTCCTGGAGCTTAGCCGTGACGGCGAGCATTGGCGCGTCGTCGTGCGCGTGTGCTGCAACCTCGCCGCCGTCTCGCGCGTCTATGGCAGGGCCGGTCTGGTCGGCGGCGAAGCCCGTGCCATTGCTCCCTTCACCGCCGCCTTCAGTGGCGCCAAAGACTTGTTCGAAGTCGTCGATTGCGGTGACAAGAAGCTAGCCGTCAGCACCAAAGTCGAGGGTGCGTCCATGCCTGTCCATGCCTGCATCGCTTGGCCTGCCCCGCCCCGCCCCGCTCCGCTCCGTTGCTGACTATGGATCTTTCCTCGCAGAGACGTTCCGTTTGTTCTCCGAGAGCAACCAGTGCAAGCACATTTTCTTTGCCGGCTGTCACAACACCCGCTACCTTGACCTCCTCGCGTCTTACGCCGGCCGTACCGAACGCTTCACTCTCGTCAAGGCTGCCGACCACCAACACGAGTTCCAGCGCCTGAGTCTGCCAAGCCAAATCTTTCCCTCTGTCTTCCGTGTAAAGCCCTTGGACAGCTCGACCGCGAACGCACCCAACACAAAGGTCAAGGGCGCCAGTGAGACGTCGAGCCCTGCCCCGTCTGTCAACGGCCAAACCAAGAAGCCCTGCAAGTTCTTCATCCAGAAGGTGAGTGTATGCGGCCAGGCTCGCGCAGCCCCCGACTGATTTTTGTAGGGTTGGTGCAAGTTTGGAAAGGGATGTTCCCTTCTCCACGAAAGGCCAGCCGAGGCCGCCGGGGACCTGAAGACCAAAGCGGGCGACGTCCAGTCCGGGTCTAAAGACTTGACCGTCAACTGGAGAGCGCAAGAGCCCACTGCCAACGCCTTCTCCGACGACTGGGGTAGTGCGCCGGTGAAGAACAAACAGCCAAGCTTTGCCGATGACTGGGGCAACGCCCCGCCCAAGGGCCGACAGCCAAGCTTCGCCGATGATTGGGGTAATGCGCCGGCCAAAGCTCAGCCGCCAAGTTTCGCCGATGATTGGGGGAACGCTCCTGTCAAGGCTCAGTCGCCAAGCTTCGCCGACGATTGGGGCAAGGGAACTGCCGCCCCGAAACGTAATGGGAGCGAGAGCAAGAGGAGCCAAGCGCCAGCAGCGAAACCAGTCTTCGCTGACGATTGGGGGACCGAGGCGAAGCCGCCTGACGGGCCCCTCTTTGCCGACGACTGGGGCACCTCGCAGCCTATGTCTCGGTCGACGTCGACGTTGAATTCGCGAGCGGCCAAGCCCGTTTCTCAGCCGCCGCAGCAGGCGCCACCGAAATCGCAGCCCATGGGCCTCCTCAAGAGCCGACGGGGCTCGGTCGACGCGACTGATTCGACAAAGGCTGAGCCGGAGCCGCCAGCCCGGTCGTCCAAGCAAGAACGCAAGTTTAGTAACGCCTTCACTACTGCCGCCGACCTTCCTCGTCCCTCGGCCGAGACCGAGGGCCTAATCCCGCTGAACAAGTACGGAGACCGGCTGGACTACTACCTTCCGCGTCCCAAGGCAGAAGAATATGCCGAGTACAACAGCATGGTCAAAGAGCCTGGTCGTAAGCCTTGCAACGACTACCAACTCAAGGGACACTGCAATGCGTTGACCGCGGGGCGTGAGTGCGAGTTCAACCATGATCCTCTTCCGACCGAGCTTTTCCATGTCCTGAAGGTCATCGTCCAAGGCTACCCGTGCTCCAAGCGAGCTACCTGCCGTCGTGCCGATTGCTATAACGGCCACGTATGCCAGCGCCCGGGATGCAGAGGCGGAAAACCTTGCAAATTTTGTTTCCAGGCGCATAATTTGGATCCTAAGGTGGCCGAATGGGTGCCTGCCATAGACATGGACGACCAAAGCAGCGTTGCTAGTGTCAATATGGCGCCGGACGTGAAGCCTGAATTCAACCCCAACGTCAGCGATTTCAACCCCCTGACTGCTCTAACATCTGAGTGGACGCCGACCCCCGTTGAGAGCGCCGCCGAATGGATGCCGGCAGCCCCATTGTTGGCTGAGTCGACGGATGAAGCGCCTGCCCTTTCTGTGGGTTCCCTCGAGGCTGCCGAATTCACTCCCTCCCTTCCTGTTGTTCCTCCTGAGTCTGCCGAATTCGAGCCCTCTCTTCCTGTGCTTTCCCCAGAACCGGCAAAATTTACTCCCGCCGCCCTGCCGTTCAGCGAAAACGGTACCGCAGCATGGGCGCCGAGCGCCGCAGCTTCGGAGTGGATGCCGGCAGAGCCCGCAGGCGGGGACTGGAATCCTGCGGCTGCGGAGTGGAAGCCCAGTGCGAACCCACTTGCAGATGACAAGAGCGACGTTTCAGAAGACGGCGAGGTGCCCGACGATGAGATCTTTGGCGACAATGCCACGCGGGCCGAGAACGGCAATGCGACCCTTGCGTCTTAAGCGCCGTAAGGTTTGCACCATAAAGGCGCGTTCGGCGTTGCATGTTGTGTTGATTTCGCCGGCAACCTTCAGCACTCGCCGCCAATGGGGAAGCTCTACCGCTTTACAATGCTGTTGCCCAATCAAGCTTACCAAAAGTTCCATTTCTTTTCTGCCTTCTTGTTTTGTTTTGCTTCTGACCAAGTCATATCAGCCCTAATCGGCCAAAACCAGACCCCCTCTCCACCACCATGACAACAAAATTCAATGCTACGGAGACCGCCACCGCTGGCAAACTGACGCCAAGGGACATGTAAGGCCCCGTCCCTTCAACGCATGTGGTACCCGAATCAGTCGCGTGTGTCCTTGACCAAATGTTGGTGACGATCCATGTGGCTGCAGTGCCGCTGAGTGCCATTTGTACATTATACAAAAACTGGATCGCGAGGCCTTTTATTCGCAGGATTCACGTTCACAAGACTTCACCAAAAAACAAAAAACAGAACACTTTGTGGGCCCATGGAGCTCCATTCGCCACTTTCAAACTTCTGTACGGTCAATGAACCACTATAAAAGCCCTCTGAGGGAGGCTGGGCCTTTCAAACGGTAGTAGAGAGATTCTTATTTATTCCATCATATTACATGGCACGCGTTAGGTGTTGAAGGGCACGCTGGCGAGTGGCGGAAGCGAATCAAAAAGCCGAGATTGAAACGGAAAGGGGAAAAAAGAAAAAGAAAAAAGCAAGGCATTATGCCATGTCGTCGGAGTTGGTGGGTTCGTGCTTAATTATAAGAAAGACCAAACTCGTGTAGAAAAGTAAACTTTCGGTATCGGTCAAGCCTCTTTGTCGCAGAATTCATACCGGCCCCTTCGTGCTATCGAGTGACGGGACTCGCCGTGTTTGAGCCAGGCTTGGAAAGTGAGAAGGAGCGCCGACACCTTCGATGGTTGTAGCGGGTCAAGTGCGTGTTGTGGTGGTTGACGCGGTGCAGCTTGGTTATGGGGCACCACTCTGAAGAGATCAACTAAGCATTTGAGTCTAGATTAAATGGAGAAACAAAAGCATTCACACTTAGGTCGCGTTTGCCTCGCTGACCCCCGTGTCGTGTATGAACGTCGGCGACCAATACTCTGTCTCCTCGGTCTGCTTGTCCACCCACACGAGCGAATCTGCCATGAGGTCATCCAGGATTGTCAGTGCCCTTGCCCGTTCCCAGTTAAGGTTTATCTGCAGCATGGACACAGTAACATATCCAAGGACTTGTATAGCTTCAAGAACTGATGACTGGTCGGTGTTGAGTTCTTTGGGGATGGACCTGATCATCTGGTTGTGGCCCAATTTTATGATAGTGAAGCCAGAGCCTAACGGCTCCAAGGACTTGACTGCGCGCAATACGTCGTCACTAACAGGCGATAAGCAACCGGTGAGAAAACAATGGTACTAAATGGGACAGCATACTCGGAGACCTCCATGCCACCGCCGATGCTCTTTCCCTTCTGCACCCTCTGCTGAACCTCATGCAGGGCAATCATGCCTCCGTTCTCAGCCCTCGTGTCGCGGCATACCTCGACAACCCTGACAGCCAACTCGAAATAGAAGTCGTTCACGCTGCCGCCTAGCATCTGCGCCCAGAAACTGCCTCCGCCCTCGGCCTTCGCGCCAGCTTTCCGGTTAGAGGAGGCTAGCGGGTCGACGCCGATGGCATTGCACATGCGAGCGAACTCGGCGCGGAACGTGGGGTTCGAGCGAATGTCCTTGGCATGGGTGATACTGAACTGGTGCAGTAGAGACTGGAAGACGGAAAGCTGCGTCTGGAGGGATTGCAGATGCTGCGAGCGGAGAGCGGTGCCGTGAGAAGCATATTGAGCGCTGGTTATGCTGTGTCGGTCAAAGGCGGAGAGACCAACCCCGCGACGCCCCGAAGACATGACGCGGGCTGAGTGGTGGTTTGTCTACAATACACGAGATGGAAAGAAAATAGCAAGCAGCGGGTCTCAGGCGATGCAAGTGATGCGGGCAAGCAAGTAGAGTGTTGGTTGTTGAGAGGTGCAGGTTGCTTGACTGAGGCAGCAGGAGCGGCGAGCGTCATCGGCGCCGACGCTAGATACCTACCCGAAGAGCACCATAAAGGACTGCTTCAACATCATATGTGCCATGGCCGCTGTATTTGCTCCCTCCTGGTCCCCTGACTCGATCGATGTTCGTGTCGCTCAGCTACTTCACCTGGCCCGGCTGAATCGCGTCAACGAACCGCATCGTCCACAATGATTTCGGCATGCAAAACTGATTAATTGTTGCAGCTAACTGCGTTCGCCTGCCAACACGAACGCACGTGACTATGCACGTGTCACCCTCACTTGTTCGATTACAACACTCCCCCACGAAGCCCGGAGAATAGTTTCCTAGTTCCATAGCTATGCGAGTTTAAAGAGACGTCCGGTAGTTGGTAAACGAGACGACCACTCCAGGTTAGCATGATGGGCTCAGTTCCGCACAACGAATCCAGACCGACTGCGAACCGCAGGTTAATCATATCTCTTCTTTTACTGCGTCGGGTTAGTGTTTCGGCTCCGTACTCCATACAGTATCCTGAGTCAGCCGATCCCTGCGCGCTGATTCCCACTGATCATCCCGCGCACCCGCCGCTTTCGCACTTCTTGCCGGAAACTCGTCCGCCTCTCCAAATCGCGACAACGCGCACCATGGCTCGTAAGTAATCCGTCCTCGAGGCTCTGTGCAGTAGCCTCTCCGGCACGCAGTGTGCGGTTCGCTATGCGCATGCGCCCAGGAATGCGCATCCAACCACTCACTGCTCAGAGGCTGCTGTCCGTGTTGACCAGTTGCTGATTCACCTTGTAGCAACGGCTCTTGACCACGATGATGACCCCGTCACGGCCGAGTACGACGTGTACATTACACCCGAGCTGCAAGAGCAAATCTTCCTCCTGCAATACCCGAACCGCGGCCGGGACCAACCCTACAACGACCGCAACAACTCCAGACCGGTAGAAATGCGCATGAAGCCCGAGGCCGGGTTTATCGAGGTCGACGTGCCTATGAACGTCCACGCCAACTACGACAAGCGCAAGGGAGTCATGTGGGGCGAAGCGATGCGCAAATCGCAAGAAAACGGGGAGAGCGCATTCGGGCTGGCGGCGGGCTTCAGCGGCCTATCACGGACCGCGGTCCCTACGAAAACCGCGCCCCAAGGCCGCGCCGACATCCAGAACCAAGAGCTCGAAGAAGACACGGTGGAGCAGCTGCTCACCAAATTCGAAGACGCCAACGACAAAGGCCATGTCATGAACAAGCAGACGCTGGGCGGTCAGATCCTTAAAGACGAGACGGGCAAGCCCATCTATATGCTCGGCGCCTTCCGCGGTAAGGAGCTGCACCTAACCAAGATCTCGGGCATTGTGCAGATGCGCCCGCAGTTCCACCACCTCGACGCCGTGCGCGACCTGGAGAACGCGAGCCGTAGGCGTGAGCGCGAGGCCAATGAGCCGCCGCGTGTAGGCGAGCCGCGCGCCGTGCAGATGACGATCAAGAACGACTACGGCGACGCGGCGGACGCGGCGCAGTCGAAGGAGTTCCTGTTCCGGGCGCAGGAGGAGAAGTGGACGAAACTGCGGTATTACGACGAAGATGTATGTGCTTGTCACCCCTCTCTATTTTCTCTCTCACCTTTCTCCTTCTAACCTCCCCGCTTTCACCGCAGACGGACGAAGCATTCGCGACCTACCACGAGAAACTCTTCGTCGAGGATCCCGAGGCCGCGCCGCGCCTCCGCTCCAGCTTGTCCAACGAGGCGTACCTGGACGCCATCAGCGCGGAGCGTTCGGATCCCAGCGGTCGGTCAAAGAAGAAGCCGCTCACGAAGCGGCAGATGCAGCGGATTGAGGACTCGGAGGAGAGCGAGAGCGAAGGGGAAGGGGAGGGCGTTGATGGCGGGAATGGTCCATGAGGCGTAAGTCTATGTGCGGGTGGGTGGATTTGTGATTCTTCCTTTTCCTTCTGAGGCCTACCTGGCTAGCTTGCTGGCTGGCTGGCTGGCTGGTTTGCATAGCGAGGGCGTTGTTGGGTATTCTTCTTCTTCATCTTCGTCTTCCTTGACGAATGAAAGAGGGTTGTTTGTTTGGGTTGTTTGAGACGTCTGGTGTGTGCACGCGCGCGAGCGCTGTAAGTACGTACGAGGTGGGTTGTAAGACAAGGCAGGGGTAGTCGTGCTGTGTGGATTTCCCATGAAGGCATGCGCTTGCACATGGCTTGTAGAGCGGGTGTTAGGAACAAAAGCGTCGAAGCATACTGAGCAGCAGAAGTCGACGCGCGACAGCAGTGAATGCCATTTAAAGACCACCCGATCTCTCTTAAATCTTTCATGCTTTTCTCCCAGTATAGCCACCATCGCCACCACCAAGAAACCTATGATATCAAACACAGAAAACCCATCTAAACGCAAGCCAAACCCCCATTTTGTTTTCTTCTACCCCTATTCCCTTGCACCAACACCCTCTCCCCGATTAACCTGGACCCTCTTATCCTCGCCCGCACTGACAACCCCGACGTCGGCATCCCACACAACCCCAAACACCTTGACGCCCTCGCCACCAACCCTGCGCTCCGAATCCGCGCCATCGCCCACGCTCTCCCGCGTGATCCTGTACACGGGGTCGCCGACCTGGCCCTTGCCGTCCTCCGACGGCCGCACGCTCCGCACATCCCACAGCCGCACCGTGCCGTCATGGCTTCCGCTCGCAAGCCCAAACGCGCTATCGGGCGCTGCGCTCAGCGCGACCACGGCGTTGCTGTGCCCGCGCAGCGTCAGCGCCGCCACGGTGCGCGCGTCCACCCGCGGATCCACCAAAGTAATGTGCCGGGCGCTCGTGCCCGTCGCGAGCAGGTTGACGTCGCGCATCGCGGCCAGCGAGAGCAGCGGCTGCGCCAGCGTGCGCGTATCCACGCAGGTTCCGGTCGGAAGATCCCACGTCCGCAGCGAGTGGTCCCACGACGCCGAGTGCGCCACCGTCGCGTCGCCAGGCTTGAACACGACGCTCGACACGGGCGCGCTATGCCCGTGCAGCAGCTGTAGCGCGCCCCGCTGCGCGGCCGGCTTGCCGCTGGCTTGGCCCTTCGGTCCTAGCTTCCGCCGCTTGTTGGCCTGCGCCGAGGCAGTCGGGAGGAGGTTGGCTGGGGCGGCGGGAGCGTTTGTGGCGCTCGTGCTCCAGACGCCAACGGTGTTGTCTGCAGAGGCGGAGAGGATGCGGGAAGAGGGCGCATGCACGGCGAGGGCGTCGACGCTGGCCTTGTGGCCGTAGAGTTCCAGCGTGGGCGTCAGGGAAGCCTTGTTCGCGCCGTCCGTCGTCTCGTTGTAGTTCCACACGCGCAGGGACCGGTCGGCGGCGCCCGACACCAGCGTCGTCGCGTTGACGAACTTGGCCGACGTGACGTACGACGTGTGGCCGCCGACAGCCGGGGACGTAGCTATCACGTCGGAGGTGGCTGGGTCCCAGATGCGCAGCAGCCCGTCGTAGCAGGCCGACAGTATCCTCTCTTGCCCCTCGGCGACGGCGCCAGAGGCCCAGCGGCCGGCAGGGGAATTCCGCGACAAGACATCGACATCGGCGACCCAGTCGTCATGCTCAAACGAGGCGACGTGGAGCGGAGGTATCAGGGCGCGGACGTACTCGACGGCGAGGGTGGTTTCGGCGGAGATGCCGTTGTCGGTGAGGAAGTCGTCTATCGAGGAGCGCAGGAACTGGCCGTTGATGAGGAACTCGAAGGGGATGGGGCGGTCGTTGTCGAGCAGGTCGTTGACGAGGGTCGACAGGGCATAGCGGCGGAGGTTGGTAGAGACGAGAATGGGGCCCGGGTCCTGGGCAATGGCGACGTCGGGCTGACGGGTGGTGAGCTGGACGCGCACCTGCTGCGACTGCGACTGCTGGTCGGCCATGGCTGCTGCTGCTGCTGCTGACGGGGGTTGCTCTTTCCTCTTTCCTTTTCGGAAATTCTAAAATTTCCCAGAGAGCTGTCCGCATGCGGCTTAGCGTCGGAGCTGGCTGGTCGCAATCGCCGACCCAGACCGAGGCAGGTGCAGGGGCCCCACAGCCTCGCGACCCCGCCGGCCGTTGCCTTGGTGGTGCCTGCCTAGACCTACGAGCAGCTGCTGCTAGCTAGTCAAGCAGTAAAGCGCGACTTTACTTCCTACCTATTTGATCGCTCGCTTTCCCTCGCCCCTCCCTCTTCTCAAAAGGCCTGCCTTCCTGCCCACCCGCGCACGACCTCCGGCCTCCGACCAACCTCCCCCAGACGCCGCCGCCGCCATGTCGCCCGCCCTCGAACTGGCCGACTACCGCTTCCCCACCCAGCGCCTGAGGAAGGTGCTCAGCGACAGCGCCAGGACCCCCCTCGTCTTGGTCGCCTGCGGCTCCTTCAGCCCCATCACCTACCTGCACCTGCGCATCTTCGAAATGGCCCGCGACTGGGCGCGCTACAACACGGACTTCGAGGTTGTCGGTATGGCGCCTGCCCTACGATCGTGCCGTGGACCACTGCTAACTCGACGCCCGCCCAGGTGGTTTCCTTTCGCCCGGTACGCGACCACGGCGAGATTTGGTTTGGAGAGCATCGTGCTAACTGTCCAGAAAAACAGTCGGCGACGCTTACAAGGTACGTGCGAAGGCCTTGCATGCTTGGCCTGGCTTCACAGCATGAGGCTGTTGCCATGCGATTCTGCATGCGCGGGGCGGGGTAGCCCGCACTCTGCGGGGCCCCTCAAATTTTCCAAAAGCCCGCTCTGAATACGTGGCCGGCCGAGCACGCAGTGTTTGTATTTCGATCAGCGACGCTGACCCACCCCTAGAAAGCCGGGCTCGCTTCTGCCAACCACCGTGTGCGAATGTGCGAGCTCGCCGTCGACGACTCGCCTTGGATCGTCGTCGACAAATGGGGTAAGGCGCGACCCTTGGCGCGAGCGTGCCCAATCGGAAAGGCTGACCGCCGTGACTAGAGCCGCTGCATAAGGAGTACCAGCCCACGGCCCGTGTGCTGGACCACTTCGACCATGAGCTGAACGAGGTCCTTGGCGGCATCGAGGATTGCACGGGCCAGAAGAAGAAGATCAGAGTTGCGCTCCTCGCTGGAGGTAGGTTGGAACAGACTTCCGTTCCTACGTAGTGAGCGATAGCTAACGGGTTGTCTAGCCGATTTGATCCAGGTACGTCAAGTCATGTCTTCCATGTGCGGGCCAAACTAACGATGAGCTTGTTTTCAAAAGACCATGTCTACTCCGAGTAAGCGCTGCCCTATCCCCGGAGAATCATTCATGGACCTCGTCTAATCCGTCTATAGATCTGTGGGCACCCAAGGACCTCGACCACATTCTAGGGGACTACGGCGCATTTATTGTCGAGCGCGAAGGTAGTTGTGCCATATCTGACGTGCGACTTCGGCTGACCGGATCCAGGCACCGATATCGACGACGCCCTTGCCAGTCTCCAACAATGGCGGGATAACATCTACGTCATCCACCAGCTTGTGAAGAACGACGTTTCCAGCACGAGGATAAGACTGTTCCTGAAGCGGGACATGTCGATTCGTTACTTAGTGCCAGAGCCTATTATTAAGTAGATCTAACCTGGGTCGAGGTAGAGGGAAAGCAGAACACTTTGCTGACGTCAATCACCAGGTACATCGAGGCAAACGCACTTTACAATGATGATGCAGCTTCGGTTGCAGGCAAGGACCAGCCCGAGAACAAGGGGAAGACTGTCGCCGAGGCCTCTGGCTCTACGACGGTCTAAATTGATTCTAGGCGGCATGATGTGTTTCGGCCTACTGGGGGCGGTCGACTTTTTGATTTTACGTTTTACGATCGGATACCAAGCAATCGAGGCTGGATAGGTACTGTATGGCGTTGGGTCAAATTTAGATATCAGACAGACAGCCGTCAGCGGCGCCACATGGGCGGCTTTTGTCTTTTTGTGCATAGAGTAGCAAGAATTGCAACATCTGTCACCGAGCAGCCAGCAGACTCAGCAGCCATCGAAAGCGGAAATGTAAGAGCTTATAAAGGCTGTGGCTGGTGATGATGTCGCGGATCAGGCGGTGGGAGGAGGCAGAACGTCACCCCGCCGTCGCTGCCGCACTCGGAGCTTGACTCACACCAGATTCATCAACATTTTCTTCTGCTCGTACTTCTCACACCACACCACTTCCAATCATCTCCGCGCATCCATCCACGCAAAATGTCGCACCCTACCATCCTCCTCCGCGCCGAGACCAAGCCATTGGAGCACCGCTCCTTTGCGCCCTCGACCATCGCCGCCCTGGTCAAGGACGGCTACCCCGTCGAGGTCGAGCGCTCCTCCACCAAGCCCGAATTCCGCCGCATCTTCGAGGACAGCGAGTACGAAGCGGCGGGCGCGACGCTGGTGCCCGAAGGCACGTGGAAGAGCGTGGGCGCGCAGCAGAAGATGATCCTGGGTCTGAAGGAGATCCCCGAGGAGGACTTCCCGCTCGTCAACGACCACATTGCCTTCTCGCACTGCTACAAGAACCAGGGTGGCTGGCAGCAGGTCCTGGGCCGCTTCCCGCGTGGCGGCTCCACCCTCTATGACCTTGAGTTCCTGGTCGACGAGCAGGGCCGTCGCGTCAGCGCGTTTGGGTACCACGCCGGCTTCGCCGGCGCAGCATTGGCTGTCAAGACTTGGGCGTGGCAGCTCGCGCACCCCGGTGAGCAGCTTCCCGGCGTCGAGAACTTCACGAACGGCCGCGGCTACTACATGAACGAGGACGAGCTCGTCAAGCAGATCCAGGAAGACGTCGCTGCCGGTGAGAAGATTGCTGGCCGCAAGCCCTCCGCTCTCATCATGGGTGCGCTCGGCCGCTGCGGCCGTGGTGCCTGCGATCTCTTCGTCAAGGCTGGCCTGCCCGAGAGCAACCTCGTCCGCTGGGACATCAACGAGACGAAGGAGAAGCAGGGCCCCTACAAGGAGATTGTCGAGAGCGACATCTTCCTCAACGCCATCTACCTCTCCGACCCCATTCCTCCCTTCGTCAACAACGACACCCTCTCCGCCACCGGCCGCAAGCTCTCCGTCATTTGCGACGTATCGTGCGACACGACGAACCCGCACAACCCCATCCCCGTCTACAGCATCAACACGACTTTCGACAAGCCCACCGTCCCGGTCGAGATCAAGAACGATGCCAACAACGTCCCCATCTCGGTCATCTCGTAAGTCGTGCCCTGGTGTTTTTCCTGCACCTCTTCCCCCGAGCAGCTTAAAGCTAACCACTCCACCGCAGCATCGACCATCTCCCCTCGCTGCTCCCCCGTGAAGCCTCGGAAGCCTTCAGCGAGGGCCTCCTCCCCAGCCTCTTGGACCTCAAGCACAAGGACTCGGCCCGCGTGTGGACCGACGCCAAGAAGCTCTTCCACGAGAAGGTGGCGACGCTGCCGGCCGAGCTGCAGAAGAAGGAGGTCTAAACAACCTGCGCCTGCGTAACTCCTTGGACGGGGCGGCCTGAGCGGGCTGGCTGACTTTGCTGATTTAGGCATACTTGAACAAGCGAAAAGATGCTCGGTTGTAGTAGATTTGCATTAGGGCTGGTGTTTTTGGCTTATGAACGAGGATGATGCATGAGGGAGGTGAAAACGAAAAAGACGAGGGGGAGCGGGCGGGAAGCGGCTCTCTCAATCAATGAATTAATTGTTTGGATCGGATAGATTCGCCTGCTCCACGCGATGCCCATCGCACGTAAAAGTATATGACTTGGTCCTTCCGGGCATGGTGTTTGCGAATGAATCATAGGTGACTAGGTTGTTTGTTTTGTTTTTAGAAGCGGAGCGGGGCGGGCGCACTTGGCGAGCGGAGCGGAGTTAGCCATGATCTCCGGCGCTAAGTCTTAGCGTCAACTGGAGCCGACGCGGGCTGGCAGGCGGCCGCGCCCGCGGTCAACGTTAAGCATCGCCGAGCTGCACCACCAACCCGCTCCATCCCAGCCCTGTTCACCATGGCAAGCAAAATCCCGCCCGGGCTCAGGCCCGCCGACATCTCGCGCTTTGCCGTTCGCGCTGCCCAGCTCGAGAAGGTGAAGCCCGTCATATCGTACTGGTGTAAGTCCGCTCCCGTCTCGGGAGCTCGACGGGCAGCTAATGTGCTCTGCAGGTGAATACTACATGGTCAACCAGATTATTGCCAAAGGCCTCCACACCACCGATGAAGATTGCATGGGCTACACGACGACTCTGATGGACAAGCTCGAGCAGACCAAGACGCAGCACTCGGATAATGACGCCATACTCGACGACGTCGCGGCGCGCGCGTACGTCGAGCAGTTCGCGCTGGAAACATTTCAGAGGGCAGACAATGCTGTACGGGCAAACAAGGTTTCGGCGTAAGCAGGACTCCGTCACTGCTTCTTGCCTAGGATACTGACACCAGTCAAGTCAAACGGCCGATACCTTTCGCGCTGCAGCTACGTTTCTCGACCTTTCCAACGTATGGGGGAAGCCAGAGCCTGAGATTGCAGCCAAGTCTAAATATGCCAAATACCATGCTCTACGTATCGCGAAGGCCCTGAAGGCGGGCGAGGACCCCAATGCTTCGAACCCAGCCCCAGAGCCCGAGCCCGAAGAGTCTGCCCCAGCGCTAGACCCCACAGACCCCGAAGTCCAGCGGATCAATGGTGCAGCTTCAATGCAGCCCACAGTTGAAGATGCGCCTCCATCTTTCCTGCCTTCTCCGACCTTCGATCAACCAAGTGTTCCCGCAGCCATATCCCCTGCTGACGCACCCCCAATTGCTCCCCCTCGGCCTGACCACAGCGATGTTTCCCCGTTAGATGCACCTGGCTCTCGAACAAATTCCGTGGGCGGCGGGTACTTTCCTTCAGTTCCCACTTTCACCGCGGAAAATTCAGTTCCAACCTTCACATCTGAGAATCCCATCCCAAGCCTGCCGACCGCTGCACCGGATGCACCAATGGCGGATTCACCCTCTGGTCCCGAGGACTACTACCAAACACGTGCACCACCTTCAGTTCCTCCAGTGAACAACATCCCTGCGCCATCACCACCAACAAATACCTACGCTGGAGTCGATACGACTATGAGTGGAACTGGCGGGGGTGGATCCACAGGGTACAGATATGACGATGACGCGATCATGAATGCGCAGAAGCACGCAAAGTGGGCTATCTCTGCACTCAACTTTGAGGATGTTCCGACGGCGGTCAAGGAGCTGAGGGTCGCGCTCCAGGCTCTCGGCGCAAACTGAAGAACAACCGATGGAGTTTCGAGAAATGTGTCAGATGTTTGGCCATGGGGAGCGTGATGGAATGAACGGTGAATCGCAAGAACGTGGCTGCCTTTGCGATTTGATGAACGATTTGATTTTTCTGCTCTTGCGGGACACTTGTATCCTCGTGTGTTTCTGTTTCAAAATGTCGTAGAACTTTCGTGCTACGTATATCTATACCCATATCCATTGCCTGGTCCCGCTCCCCAGTCTGTTCGCTCTGTCTTTTGTTTCGTTTGTTGTTGCGGCTCCAAGTCCGATGGCGATTGTCAGAAAAGTCCCTGCCGAGGTTAGGGTAGAGAGTCCAGCACTTAGCGGTTGCGTGGAGTTCCTTGCCATAGTTGGTGCAGGTGTCGACTTCAATCATTTCTTTCCTGGCACTTAGTCTGTTGGTCACCCTTAGGAAGAGGTTTTTACTGCCCCGGCGTTGTATTTGTTCTTCCCGTTTGACAGCGCGGAGAGAACCCCCGAAAGTGACAGTCGGTTAGACGACGGTGCTCCACTCATTTCTTTTACGCGGTACGAAGTGGGGTTGGTCGAAGGCCCGCAGGAAGTATTCATGTACAGGGCCGAGTCTAGTCAGGAACTTATCAACAAACATTAGTTCACTCATCTGGTTGGTGTCGTTCAGCTCGAATAGTTCGTTTCTAGCCTTCTTAAGCTTCTCTGCGAAGTCCGTGACTCGTGTACTGTGTAAAAGTGAGATTTGATAGCGGGCGTGCAAGTCTCGAAAGATGGCGCTGTCAGTTGGCCAGAGCCGGTTCTTTGAGGCCATCGAAGTCAGGTGCACTGTGTTGTTCCTCGTGTCAACAAGTTATCGAGCGGTATAGCGCAAACGGCTCTTGATCATTATATATGCTCGTACCTGCTTGTCGAGCCATCAGTCCAACTAGGTTTCGTACTGCTGAGGCTAGAGTCCGTCCTGAGCTGGGGGCTCCTTCGCGCGACCGACAAGGACCCTATGGCTGTTCATGGGCAGCTTGGCTCTGTTGGATTCGACGGGGAGACCCGAGATTTCTTGAGTGTCAACTTTCCGAAAAGGTCCCAGCTCCAACGAGTATGACTTTCTTTCCCGATATCGCCCGTAGAAGAAGAAAGCGGATCGAGGCGTGCGTGCCAGTGAAGTTTCGCCACATAGAGATCTTGATAGAGCGGTACCGACTTCGAGACCAAATAGATGTAGGGGGCTTGGACTCGACATGACTGAGGCGGTGGCGATTCCAGAAGTCGTCACTGATTCAGTGGCGGATAACAGTTCAAGAGAAAGATTTTCCCTCGTAATTTTTGGGGAAGTTGTTGAATTTCTTATCCGAAAGCTTGTCGAATCATTATTTAAAACAATAGAAGCACTCAATGTGGAGGACCTACTCCTGGAGTGGTCGTTGGAGAGGTCTTGGTGGAAAGCTGTACACAGTTTGGTGTCCTGATGGAAAACATTATGTCCTTTTTTATTTGTCAGTGGGCAGTGGCACAACTGCGCCGGTAAGCACAACTGCTCGGGTAGCTGGCTTAAATGTGTAGAGATACAAAGGGTTATTATTCGGCGATACAAAGATTGATTTGTAGTGACTGAAAGCAGCAAATTGAGAACCGAATGAGAATAAATTGCTTGCTGATTTTACCTCCATTTCAAGGGAAGCAATGCCTCGCCTGAAGCATAGTCAGCACGACTACAGTGGTACTTGTTGAACGTGCCTGAAATTGCTGATTGCTGTTCAAGCAACGAGCGCCACTGCAAGAGACCAGCAGCGCTTCGGACTAAATGAGACCAGCCGCAAGAGGCGAAATCTAAGCTAAATCAAGTAAGTGAATTCTGTCCGCACGACATGCCCTCCTCCCAGAGCTAAGAGACTGAACCATCGGTGCTACTCCAGGTGCATATGTCAACACTTTCAAAAAGATACTGTTTCCCATACAAAAAGGCACATACTTCAAAGTCACCGTTGCGCAGTTGTTGCTGTTGTTGAATTTTGCGAGGGCCCCGGATATTTGTACACCCCCCTTTCGACTATATGTACACCCCCCCCCCACCACCGCCTGCCTAATCGGGTAGTTACCCGGCAGAAAGTCAACTTCGCGTAACCCGGGCGCGCCGCAGCACCGCGCGAGGACGCGCTAGCGGGGAACAGGAACTAGCACCCCTCATTTCACACCAAAAATCAACTAAAAAATTCCATATCTCTAACCTCTCTGTTACAGCACGGTAAGCAGTTGAGCTAGTTATTACAATATTATAAACGTCGCTTTTTCGCGCAAACGAGCGCTCCCGCGTCCTCCTCCGCCGCCTGCTCGCGTCCTCCTCCGCCTGCTCGCTCTATCACGTATTATTTAGTTACGTTGCCGGTACTTGTTCTGGCTACGTCCTGTACGTGCCGGTATCTCCCTACCCACCGAAGGTGCCGTACTGCTGCTGAACGGTATATCTCTATCCTCCTCTATGGTGTTGTAGTCGCTGCTGCTGCTGCTGCTGCTGCTGCTACTGCTACTACTGCTACTGATGGTGGTTGCCGGTTGCTTCTTAGCTACTAGACGTGTTGTTGTACGCTTCCTCTTACGTGTAACTTTCCTAGTTGTCTCCTCTATAACCTCCTCCTCGTCCTGTTATTGTTGTTACTACTACTGTTGCTGTATGAATTTAGTTATTATCTGCTGTAGTGTATCTACCTTTTTGCTAAGCGTGTTGTTGTCCTTCGCCTTAGCAGTCCTCTTACGCTTGGCCCTCTGCTGAGTGGCCTGATCGGCCTACTCTGCTACCTCGAATTGTAATAGTTCTCTCTGTGATGGTGTTGAGCGCTGTTGCTGCTACTATTGTGTACGTAGGTGGCCTTTGCGGCTGTACTGAATGAAGTCTTTAATGCCGCTGTAAGGACCTATCTCTGTAGTCGTTGTAGCAGGACGTTTATAGCGCCAAAATAGGTGTATTAGCTTAAGAGGGATGGTCTACTATTCGTTTAGTAATAGTTACTTAATCGTGTGGACGTAGGGTAGTCCTATAGAGCTCTTAAAATTACCGTAGTAGTGTAAGTCGTAGTCCTTTAGTAGCTTGATTTACTTAAGTATCAGCTCGAGCGCCTTGGAGAATATATAACTAGTTAACTACTTAAATAGGTGTTGACCCCTAAGTTAAAACTAGAGGCGTCCGAAGTCGGTTAATTCGCCCTTTCGTATATCCTGCTATTCGTTGCTAAGTGCTACTAATATATTGTCTTTTAACTTAATGAAGCTCTACTTGCTGTAGCTGAAAAAGGACTTTGTACGGCTATAGGACCCTTCTACGAGCGACGTTATACTATGTGTAGTCAGTCTATTTAATACGAAGAGATAAGGAGTAGTAGTAGTACCGGTTGCTAAGATGTAGGTATTAATCGATCTAGGCCCTATACTACTCCTTTTTATAAGGGATCTATTGCTCGGTAATATATTCGAGTAGACCTCGCTAATTAGCGTAGTCGGCCTGAAAGGACGCCTATAGAGTATTAAATTCGGCCTTAGAGCGAGCTAGTAATAGCTGATTAAAGCGCTTCTCGTATTTTTCGCGAAGACCTTTAATATTAGTGCTATCTTCGTCGTCTTCCTCGTCGTTATATGCCTATGCCTTCTGTTATGGACCGCAAGGGAAATCAACCCGCAAGGTCGGAAAGACCTTATGGGAAGAAGGCCCACACGGGCCTGGAAACCACAAGGGCTTAGTAACCACAAGGGCCCGCGCCCCGCAAGGCACCAACAGACACGTGCCAGACAAGGCCGTAAGGGAACTAAGACCACAACCCCAAGAAGCCCACACGGGAATACACCCCGCAGGGACTTAGCCGACCAAAAGGCGACGACTCCAGAAAACCCACAAGGGATTAATGTCCACAAGGACGAAAGCAGCAAGCCGACAAGTAAACCTACAGAGCGATCAAGGATAAGGAACTTATCGCGTCCGCTCTGCGACAAGGAAGAAGGTTGTCAAGTTGCAGAAAGTCAGCCGTCAGAAAAGCGGCACCAAAAGTCACGTGCAAGACCCACCTTGGATCACAGTGATCCAACGTCTCTAAACCAGACGCACGGACCCATGGATCACAGTGATCCTACACCTTTGATCCAACCTCCCTAATCCCAAGGTTAGGATCCAGATTGTTAAGCATTTCCTACATGTATTTAGACCACGCTCTCTAGCAGTAGATAGGGCCTTCGTGGTCAACTCAAAGTATCAATCTATACTCATAGTTTGATGGTAACACGCCTACACCCGATCCTTCACGTGACTTGTCTCTCAACTTCCTACACTTCTTGTCCTTCAAGGTAAACCCTTCGAACCTATTCACCCGCTAGGCGATTCCAACGCCTAGGCTGAAGAGGCCTCGTTACACCTTCTTAATCTTGATACCGACGTTTTTGTTGATATACTATATATATATTAGCTAGGGGACGTCGTAGTGCTTATAGAGAGTATTCTTTAGTGCTAGCTCGTAGTCGGTGATAAAGACGCTTGGTATTATAATATGCTAAGATAGCTGCTCGATCGCCTATATGTATTTAGCTTCGCCCTCTCTAGTTAGTAGGTAGTAGGTAATAGTAAATAGACGGCCTATTGGCGTAACGCCGATAATATAGAGTAGTAGGATACTAAGTATATTCGACTTATACGTGTAATCAAGCATGATAACTTTACTCTAGCGTCTCTATAGCTTAAGCGAGCGCTTATATGCCTAAAA
Organism: Aplosporella prunicola CBS 121167; assembly: GCF_010093885.1. Lineage (NCBI taxonomy): Eukaryota > Fungi > Ascomycota > Dothideomycetes > Botryosphaeriales > Aplosporellaceae > Aplosporella > Aplosporella prunicola. The sequence continues at coordinate 955,172 of NW_022983541.1, forward strand.
CACCGTGTGGGCGTGTCCTTCGGCGTCTAATTAATAGTTATATACCTAATCGTCGTCGTCCTTAAGCTCCTTTATTATCGTTTGTAGGCTTGTAAGGCCGCCGAGGCGCTCTACTATCTTCTTGGCACGGTGGTTCTTAATATTAGTATCCGTGATGAGCGACTGCGGGTCCTTATAGAGTAGCTGGGCGCGAATTTACTTAGGCCTGTTTGTAACACTAAGCGTCTTAATGTTACGCCTCTACTCGTCGGTTATTTTGCGGTGATATGGGTGAGCGATTAGGTCCTTAAACGGTGGGTAGTTATAAGGCTTTGCTGACGAAGATTCGATCCTCTATATATAATCTGGTTGCCGGCGAATAACGAAGGTAAATAGGTAGTCGGTCTTCCTCGTAGTAGTCTTTCGCTGGTTGCCCTAAGGCTCGTATTGCCCTGTCCGGTTACATCCTATGTATACGACCTTGAGGTCGCCGCGCGTTGATTTCTTAGAGCGATTGACGCGGAGGCCGTAGCCATGACCGTTGGAAAATGCCCTTACTTCTTTCTCTGCTGCTTCAAACGTCGGGTGAGTGTTCTTAGGCGGGGCAGCAAGGTCGTAGGCTATGGTTGTGGGTGGGTGCGCGGGCGCGTGATGCGGGTGTGTGGTGTTGCGAGATGCGCGCGCGAAGTCGCGAAGTTGACTTTCTGCCGGGTAACTACCCGATTAGGCAGGCGGTGTACATATAGTCGAAAGGGGGGTGTACAAATATCCGGAGCCTTTTGCGAGAGCTCCGCGCATACTTGTTCAATCAGTAAGTGAGCAGTTAGCTGCTGAGTGGGCGAAAATGGTAAACACGTTGAACCTGTTGCCGCGCAGGTGCCGCTACGAGCCAACCCGCTACGGCTTGCTCAGTATGAAAGTGAAAGTGTTCCTTTTAGGGTTGATGTTGTCTTCGTCGGTGTTGCCGACGCGAGGATTGCCAAGACTCCTGCTGGTTGCTGTGTCTCCCAGCTCACCAACAATTTTGTAGTCCTATTAGTCAAAGGCGGTTCAAGACAAAGCTAAGTAGGCAGAGATCCTGCCAGTGAATTGTCAAGCTTGGTGCTGAATACATGCTCATTACCAGTGTGAGTCTTGTGGCGGAAGCAGTAGACATGTTGATGTCGTCGTAGGCAATCAGCTCTTTATCCCTGCGCAAGTTCTTGCTGATAAGAGACACCTTTGGCCTGCACTCAGTCCAGTGAGATGACATTTAATGGCTAGTCGGAAACCGATAGAATGAGGCTGAACGTGATGAGTTGTAATGCCAGCACCGATACCTTCCAGCAGCGGATAAGTGAGTGAGATAATGTCGTGTCAATGGCAGTCTTCGTGCCACCGAGGCTAGTGAACGAGGTTCGAGTTGAAAAAGGCTTGTAATCGTTGAAGACGGACTTGGATAACCCAATGAAGTGACCGTGGGTGCTGTGGCAACCATGCTGGTGGTGAGTTGTAAGTTGTCAATACTTCTCTAGGCTTCTCTCGATATTGCTGTTTCTAAAACCGACACATTTGATGTCAGTGCGCGAAGGCTTCAACCGAGGAAGCATCGTGTTGGCTGGGAGATAGTAGCAGTTACTACAAATGCGGCGTCCTCAGTGCCGGCAGCGGTGTCTGTCGTTGCTGCGAGTTTGCTGTCTGCCTGCCCAACGTATACCACTGCTCAGTCTAAGCGATGGTCGGAGACGCGGCGAGCCTCGTCACGTTTGAAATAGGAGTGTGTCAAGCTTCGGAGATTTGCCGTGACGCCAGTCCGTGACGATGGTCGACACACAAAGGGGTACCGCATTGGTAGCGTCGCTCCAGAGTGATTATGTCCAAGGAAATCGAATATGTCCAGGGCGGTTGCCTTGGTGAGCTGAACATTAACAGATGCCGGGTAGATTTGACAGATGAGAGCTACAAATCGCCTTTGAAGCCAACAAAACCAACAGGGTGCAGTTGCATAGCGGCTACCTATAAACAGCATCCATGGAGTTATGGGCCAATAATCTTCCCAATGAGGTTTTTATTCCAGCGGCCTGCTGCTGTTCTGAGTTATAAATAGCAACTTCTTCGCCAGCTAGCGCTCCTTCATGATCATATTTTGAAGTCAAATATGGGACAAAGCGGCAGCGGCAACGTTTGGAATGTTCATAAACAATTGAAAAACAATGAAGCCAAATGAGCCATTAACAGCAAGAGCTATATGCGTATCAAATTATATAGCGATTACCAGTAGGTCAGATATAAAAAACCCCACAGTGCCGGCTAAAGCTGGATGTGCTGGTGGTGACTTAGCCTGGAAATACCTCTTACCAACTAACAAATTGGACCCCAACCATCTGCAGGGTCCGGTAAAAGAATATAATAGAATAAGCCTAAAAATAGTACGCTACTACCTGTAATTAATAGGTCGATACAGGCGCAGCGTATAAGCGATATTTATACTTTTTAGTATCTTTATTTAGGCTTACAGTTGGTATCAAGTGAAACAATATAAAGATATATAAGAGGAAGCAAGAGAGCTAGTAGTAAGAGAGGAGTTAAGATTCTCCCCTAGTATAAAAGCGTAAAAACCTCGCGAGGCGGCGCAACCTCGCGCGCAGCCACGGGGGTCGAACAACATACTTTGCGAATCGACGCTCCGCGCCCCCGCGAGCGGCCGC
>NW_022983542.1:0-13222 GCF_010093885.1 Aplosporella prunicola CBS 121167
AACCCTAACCCTAACCCTAACCCTAACCCTAACCCTAACCCTAACCCTAACCCTAACCCTAACCCTAACCCTAACCCTAACCCTAACCCTAACCCAATAAAGACGAACTCTACAAGCTAGAGGATCTAGATCTTACTCAACTACTTTAGGAAGAAGAGCAATAATTAATTTAAACGCTAGATATTCCGCCACTTCCACAACAAGAAGAAGAGGATATTAAAGAACCTCTTATTCTAGGCTAAACTACCGTTGCCCTAGGACGACCTCGTAGCTTAGGATAGATACTAGAAACTTAAGAATAATTATTAGATTAAACTAATCTAGGATTCCCGACCCTAAGCCTAACAGAAGACTCAATTCCCTTACAAGAATACTCCTTTTTAGAACTAGAGCCCGAAACCTAACCAGCTTAATCATTACTACCGCCTCTTTTACCCGTGTAATATAATACCCTAGCTCTAGCAGGTACTTCTCAAGGCAACAGAGTACCTCGCGCAAATTAGATTTCAGGCAGGATAACTACAGACAATATCCTACCTAAGGGGGTAAACGACGGAAGACGGAGATCTAACAGAAAATAAGCTTATTCCGCAGCACTCACAGAAATCTAGGAAACTCTAAATACTCTATTCTTTACCGCTTTTACAGCAGGACTTAACATCTCTAAAGATCTTCTAAACTCGAACAGAATTCACAGAGATCAACTACCGCCTAAACTAACTACCTTTAAACAAATACTCAAGCATCCCGAAGCTTAAGGCTTTATTACAGCTCTCAAGTTCGAACTTCGCAGTCTCACAAAACTCAACACATAGAAATATATCAATCGCAGCACAGCTACCCAAGCAAACAAGAAAGTCATTCCGCTCACATAGGTATTCAAGTACAAATTCGACACTAAAGGATATCTCATCAAATACAAAGCAAGACTCTACGTTAGAGGTAATTTACAGATCACAGAACAAGATACCTACGCAGCAACCTTAGCAGCACGTACCTTCAGATATCTTATAGCAATCACAGCCGCTTTCGATTTAGAGACAAGGCAGTATAACGCAGTTAACGCTTTTATCAATAGTCCTATCGACGAAGACACCTACTACGAACTCCTAGAAGGAATCTATCTACTCGAAGAATACTAAGACATTCAACCAGGTCTTATCCTTCAATTACTAAAAGCCCTATACGGACTCAAACAATCGCCGGCACTTTAGCACAACTATCTCTCAGCAACTCTACATAATCTTAGACTCTCTCAGGTTCTAGGAGTCAACTATCTCTTCTAAAATAATTTTATACTACTATTCTTCTTCGTCGATAATATTACAGTCATCTATTCTTAAGAAAACGAATCCTACGTCCTATAATTCCAGCAGAAGATTCTCGATATCTATAATCTTCGAATTCTAGGAGAACTCAAATAGTTTCTCGCAATTAGGATTATTCGAGATAGGCCTTAGAGAAAGCTTTAGCTCTATTAAGATTCCTACATTAACAAGCTAGCAAGCAAATTCAACGCTAACTTAGAGAAATATCCGCAAACACTATTACCCGTAGAAGATATTTAAGCTTCGACTTCTTAAGCTTCAGACCAGGAGATCTATACCTATTAATAAAGAATTAGATCGATCAACTTCGCTATAGTTATTACTAGGCCAGACATCGCCTAGGCCTCTAGCAAGCTCGCAGAACACCTAAAAAATCCGTCTTAAAGATACCTACAGCTAGCTAACCGCGTGATTCAATATCTCGTTAGGACTAAACATCTAGCAATCGAGTTTAGTAGAATCTACAATAACTAACAAAGCGTATTCCTCGCATATAGCGATACTTTATTTACAAACGACCTAGATACGAGAAAGTCTTTACAAGGATACGTCTTTTAGCTGTTCTAAAGACCGATCGATTAGAAAGCTACAAAGCAAAGAACGGTCACGACCTCTAGTATAGAAGCCGAATTTCTATTACTATCTATAACTACGAAAGAACTCCTTTAGTAGGAGCGTCTCTTCCAATAAATTTAATTTAGTCTAGACCATTACCTTTTCATCCAGTACGACAATAGGTAAACTATACGTCTACTCGAGGAGTCTACACCTAAACTCGTTACAAGGCTTCGATATATTAATATCTATCAGCATTAGTTACACCAGGAAATTTAGAACTAATATATCAAACTTTAATAGACTCTATCAGCCGAGATAGTCGCAGATAGTCTAATAAAGGCCTTACCAACGCAAAGATTCTAATAGTTTATCAAACAGCTAAACCTTAGAAATATTAAATATCTTCTCTTAAGTACGGAATAGCGAATATTCCTTTACCACATTAAATTAGATTATTTTCTTTAGTTTTTTCTCAAACCCTTTCGGATTTTCTTATTCATCTCAGAAGCTTATTTCTTTTATCATAATAAGCATCAAATTGCCCATCATAAAGGGGGTATATTAGCTAGGATTACTCCGATAACTCTCGTTTATCAGCCCCATTATTTAGTTATTACACAACAGCCTTACCCCTGCACTACTCATTTACCACTACTAAAGAGAAAACGTATTCTTTTAGATAGCAGTATATATACCTCTATAGGTAATAGTAATCTAGAAGGACAAGCGGCGTCTAATTCCTCGCGCCCAGCTTCACAACGCTTTAAGATAAAACAACCCGAACTTTAAGGATCTTTTCTCTAAAATAAAGAATATTACGGCTACTATCTAATTTCTTAAATCTACTAAGGTTACTACGCGCTTATAGTACCTTACCGACGCCTCTAACGAGGTATAAAAACGTCGAGCACGTCTACTCCTTTTCTTTCCTACTTTTATGTTTTTAGCCCTCGAAGGCGAACCGTTGCTTGTACCTACCTAGATCTAGCTATAGGGTGAAAACCCCTCCCTAGCTACTTTTCTTTCCTAGACCTAGCTTTAATAGCTCGTCTTTAATAGTCCCCGACTCTAAAAGGACGTTAAACCTAAATAAATAAATAAATAAATAAATACTATCCGCTCCCGTTACCTTCCTTTTTCCTCCCAGATTGACAAATCACATGTAAACTAGTAGCAAAACTCTTGAATAGTCGTAGCCTACATATCGCTCAGGGCGATAGGTCAGGGTAAATAATACAACTCAACTCAATCATTTAGGTTAGAGGCGCGATTAAGCACTTAAAACCTATTCAGCAACGAGGCAGAAAAGAGAGTTGATTGTGTATCGAGTAATGAACGATTCTGGGTACGCAATACCTATACATCTTTGTTTCACACTTTACAGTACACCTATATCCTCGCCCATGCCCATAGCGAAATCCGACTTTACCAATTATACAGGACATTCTTACGATCATGGTAAGAGAAAAGATCTTTCTGTATAAATCCTTCATCGTTCTCCCTCTTTACTATAGCCTCGGGCTACTCTAATGCGACAAGGATATCCGTTTGCCGCATGACCGCCGCCAGCACCACTCTCAACCTGGTACGCCCGCTCGCCCAACACAGTGTTAATCCGTTCACCCCGGGTCGGATATAGACGATCCCATTCGTCGTATGCAGGCTGGATATCAAACTGGCGAATGCTCATTGCCAGCACGGTTTTCAGTTCGGCCAATGCCAACGTCTGGCCGATACAGTTGCGAGGCCCGAACTCAAAGGGCCGCCATGCACCTTTTACCGGATGCATCGGGTCGCCGTCTGCGGCAAGCCAGCGATCCGGGATAAATTGGTTTGGAGAAGGCCAAGTATCAGGGTTGAGGTGAATTGCATGGTGGACGTTCCACACGTTGCAGCCTCCAGTTGGGTAGCGGGTCCCGTCCTTGCCAACTAAGATCATGTTAGGAGCACCTACCCGCATACTCCCCGCTGGAGGATACAGACGGAGTGTTTCTTTGATACATGCGGTTGTGTAAGGAAGCTGGTTGAGAAGTGCGGGGCTGTTAGACAAAAGATCGCCAACGTCGTCAGCATCTGTTCCTGAGCCAAAAACCCGGTCATGCTCAGCGCGGAGGCGAGCTAGGCAGTCGGGGTTTTTGGTGAGCAGGTGGTAGACGTAGGTCATAGTGCCAGCGGTTGTGTCGTGGCCAGCAAAGAGAAAGAGCCGGATTTGCGCGCACGCGTAGCGCTTAAATGTGTCGTCGAGAGACTCGGTGTCATCAGGGATATTGAGAAGCTTTGACTCTTCCATGTACGCGTCCAATGCGAGGTTAACGATGGATTTGACATTTTCAGCTTTATGTTTCAAGCTCCGCGATTTCCGTCGCTCGCGGAAGCACTTCTCCAGCTCTGCCGTGATGTAGTTATTAATCTTGCGTCCGTTGTACCAGATCTTTAACGGGCGGAGAGGGTTCCAGCGTTTCAATGGATTGAACTCGGTGTTTATAGAGGTCCATTGGATGAGCTCGCGAAATCTGTCTGTGATCGACGAATTTGGAAAGTGAGTGTCCCTGGTTTGTTCATGTTAGCTGCTATCTCTACAAGAGTGAATCTTCTCCTTAGCGAACTTACAAGGTCACTACGCTGATTATGTCCAGAGTTAACTTCATTGTATCCTTTTCCAAGCAAAATATCTGACCATCGCGCGCATGGTTACTCATTCTCCTGCAGAACATACGGCACTCATTGACGATCCTTGACGTTTGCTGTAGTATAGAGCTTGAGCTGAAACCGGGATTGAAGATAGGCCGCCAACGCTTCCATGCTGCTTCGGACATGGCGAGGAGATTCGGACCACCGGTAACGTTTGCGAGGGCATCTACGAGAACAGGAGGTTTCTCCAAATAAGATGGCTGGGCAATTTGTGACGCCATGTCTGGGGTCGTGACGACGAGCACCGGATTGCTAATCGGCCAAAAGTCAAGATAGAATGCCTCGGTCTTCATTGTTTCAAAAGCCATCTTAGCAACAGTGTGATGGATCACGACATCTGGTGGTAGTTTTGCCATAGTATCCTTAATAATGAGCATGTGGCCGGCGATTGGGTTGAGCGGAGGCATTGGCTAGACAGAACGTTAGGCTTTGATGCGTTAATGATGGTGCAAATCGAAGGTCATACCAAACGCATTTTGCGCAGACGATACATGAACTTGCGGGCATTGTAGGCTCTGAAGATGACATAGAAAACTGCGCTGGCGATGGCAACAAGTAAAGACGTAGATAAGTGCGACATGGTGGCGGCAAGTTATGCAGCCGGACGGCGTGTGTGCTTAGACTGAGTGGAAGTGTTGCAGAATTACTTGAAAGTGAGCAGCAGGACAAAGTTCTGTTATTCCCGCATGCAAAATCGCGGTGAGGTTTCCTTAAGACAAATCGGTGACAGGGGTGTTCCATGCGGCGTTGCGGCGTTGCGGCGTTGCTGCGTTTGCTTGGAATCTTGACCCGTACAACCCACCATGGCGGCACGCTCACTTTTCCCTTCCGGTCTCTTCCTCGCTTGATCGAAGCGCCCGCCACCACTTGCGCGGCGTACCTTCCACGGCTGCATCCTCCATTCCTTCGCCTCTGTTGAAGGCCATGCGAAAAGCTGCGAGCGACCCCACTATGACAGCGACACACGCCTCGATGTGCTGCCAAAAAACTAAAAAGACGCTGTCCAGGTGGACGCTCTTAACGGTCAATCCAACAACGAGCCGCATTATGGCAATGATGATCATGGCCAGCGATAGTGATAATACAGCTGCAAACGCCAGCTTTCGCTGCCGGCTCATGCGCATGTGATAGATGATAATAACCGGGAAACTGATAACTATGCGGGTATTAGCTCCTGTCCAAGTTCCTGAAGACCATGGGTAGAAAAACACCAACCCAATATGTCGGTGATAACGTCAACAGCCGTCGTGCCGATTAGCGTTCCGAGTGCCCTCGATTGGCTTCCGACGTCGGGGCATTTCTCAAAACCCTCTCTCCCATAATAGGGACAGTTTATGAAGTTTGAGGATGCTATAAAGACCAATGAAGAGCCCGTAAATACGATGACGCACCAGAAGTAGGTTTTGAGCTTGGGTGAGATATTCTGGACCAGCTTGGAAAAGTACGCCAGGAAGGAAAACTTGACCGCAGTAATGGCAATCCAGTTCAGTGGCGTATTAATCGAGCTTTTCTTGTTAAAATCCAGCATCGACGTGATCTCGCCCGCAGACAAAACAATCTTTGTAGGCATATTTGTTAGAGCACCCAACAGGTACAACTCCGTCATTTCCCAGTACAGTATGCCCAAGGATACCGTGAGGCATACTGTCGCGAAAAGGAGTATATAGTCGTCGAGTAAAAGGCATCGCATGTCCTGTATTCGAATTTTAATGCGGGCGGCGACAGCTACAATAGCGAGACCCGTGAAGAGGCCAATGTTAACCTATCACAAACTGTATTTAGAAAAAGATATCTTTAGCTATGGAAAAGGAATCGGGACAAACCTCAAACGCTTTTCTACTAATAACACTGCTATGGTCGATTGCCAACTGTCGGTCTTCGACATACTGTTTCTCGTTAGGAGTGAACTGGAACTCCATCATTTTTTTATTATTATTATTATTATTATTATTATTATTTTTTTTTATTTTTTTTTTTTTTTTTTTTTTTTTTTTTTCCTCGTGTGGACAGTGGAATTAATAAAAAATTTTTCCAATGACTAGATGATAATCTCTCTAAACGAGGAGCAGATAGAGAGTTTTATATACCTAGTGACAGATGTCCTTTTCTTTACTTACGTGTTGACCTCTACATCCTGGAACTCGATTCCATGCGCGTAGGCTTATTTCTGAGTCGGTAGCGAATAAAATGTTTAAAATTACCGGTGAGAGCTATCTCTAAGTGGGCCAGTAGCGTAGTAGTCGCGCGGCTAGAGAAGGTGACTGATATAGCTTGACGAATAAGGTCTATCTCTGCATGGAACACGGGGCGCGACGGCCATCCCGTCACACGAGTTCTAGGCCGATAGCATTTGATAATAACTCGATGTCCCCGTTTGGACGCAGGATGCACATGTGCCCTGGGCAAGCCTTGGCTAAGCGCGTGTTGCTGCTGGCGCTGGCCACGATGACGCTAGATTCCGATATGGAATCACGGCGACAGACGTGGAGATGCGCTTTGTCAACTTCGGTCGGGGCAAACAGGCGCTAAAAGGGAAGATGCCGATTTTCATCAGACGGCGGCGCAGTAGCGAGATGCGGAAAAGTAAAGGCCTATCTACGCAACAAAACCGAGCGGGAGGCCCGGGCCGTATAAGTTCCTCTCCTTCTCTAGGGTTAGGCCGATGCATGAGTTCCTCCATAAAAATGGGGGCTCTAAAATTAAGGACTTACGCAAGCTCGTTACTTTAGGTGGTAATATCTCCAGCCCAGGCTTATCCCGAATAGGAAGGTACATTTCACGCACTCCGATGACCTACCATCCCCGTCTTATGCAAATAGCTGTAACGCGCTTTGTATCATCTACGCTATTTCAAGAGGAAATGTAGTAGTTTTGGCTTTATTGAGGCGTACATTTCGTTTGCCGTCTGTAGGACGTTTTTATTTTGCTGACTTGCGCGCGTGCCGAAAAGATGAGAGGTTTTACGCCCGACAGCTTCGAATACTAGTTCTATAGATAGTACTTGGAGACATACTGTCGAGTGTAAGAGTACTCTTTAGTAACTGAAGCGCGAGGTGTTTTGCGGGAAAGGAAAAATAGAATGACATTGCGGATTATAACCTGGATATGTATTCGATTTCGTGTCAAAATTGCTTACTTACCGACAGTTTATTTACTGTAACACTAATCATTCTGGAAACTTACTAGGGCCCCTGCTAACATTTTCAAGCGTAAGCCGCTGCCCATCATCCTCCCACCCTCGCATAGAAATAAGCTTGAAGCCCCATTCCACTCTGCCTCTTCCGACTGCTTGTATCGAGACTCGAGAGGAAGGTATCACCGTCACTTTACAACAAGCCATTCCTACATCGTTTTGCCGACTTCCCTCCAGCTACAGGCGACAAACAGCATCTAGTCGCAACCATGGAGCCTGCGTCGATGATCTCGATGGTAGGGGCTTGCCTGACACTGGTGACACGAACGGTGAAAGACGTCAATGAACTATTAAGCAAACTCCGCAGCAAAGATCAGAAACTCGTTCTGATTACGGCGCGATTAAACACTGTTAAAGCTACGATATCACATATCGAAACTTGGCTGCGCAGTGATGGTGCCGCTAGCATTCAAGAGCTCGAAAATGATTTGCGTAATGCTATCGCTGCCTGTAATGTTGTTGTTACAGAAATCCAGCACTATGTTGCCAACGCCGAAAGGGGCTGGCTAAAAGGGAAGCTAAGATACATTTGGGATGAGGCACAGCTTTTGCAGTTCTCAAATGCGTTGGATAGCCAGATCACGGCAATGGGGCTTTTTGTCAACGTTATACTACTGTAAGTCACGCTGGGTCTAGTTCTACTCCTATATGCCGCTTTCGTTACGCTGACCTGTGCACTCTTAGCAACTCAAATACACAGCGCTGTATTGTTCTTGACAGTGCGGCCAGTCGGCGCACATTGCGCGAAGCTTGCGATAAAGCATCCTTATACACTAACCAACGACAAAGCCTTTCCTTAGGATCCGATGATAGCAGCACAAAATATCGCACCGCCGGCACCCCTGAAACAGGAAAATCTCTGTTTACGTTCGACAACGAACTTATCGACTCCGACACGTACCGGTCAGCCTTCCGCAGAATTATGAGCATTGGCACACAAGCTGGCAGCGACGTTGTCGGGATGGACCTAAGAGATATAGAAGAAGGAGCTAGGCGAGGGCCATCTGCATCTACGGCCACTTCAACAATATCGGATAGAGGAAACAGTAGTATCTTTACCAGGGCAACCGGCTCCACCGATTCATCAGCATCAACCAGTTCCACCCGTTCTTCTTTCAACAGCACGTTCAGCGGGGACTTGAAGAAGTTTTCGCGGTTTAGCAGTTGGTCAATCAGGTCAGGCCAGCAGTCACGCACTATTTTGAAAGAGGTATGCCTGGCCGCAGCCGCGGGGAATATTGCAGCGATAGAAAGACTGTGCAACGAAGGGTGCGACGTAAACGGCAGATATGAGATACCAAGCAACCCCAGAATGCAAACTGAAATGGAGCGAGGAACTTCAATCAAATCCATTCTTCAACGTGGCTCAGACCGGACTCCTCTCCACTATGCGTCAGAACACGGCCACGCAGATGCCATTCGCGTCCTGATTGCCCGCGGTGCAGACATTACCGCCAGAGCTAAAGGAGGCAAAACCCCACTACACGTCGCAGGAGGAGACGAGGAAGTAGTCGAGGCATTGATATCTCTGGGGTCCGATATGACAGCCGAAGATGACACTGGTGCCACGCCACTCCACACTCTCGCCATGGCTGGGCAGACAGCCGGCATAAGAACACTTTTGGATGCCCGTTGCCCTGCTCATTCTATCGACAAGGCACAGAGTACGCCTCTTCATCTCGCCTGCCGCCGGCCAAACAATGCAAGCGCTGTCTCGACTCTCCTCTCCGCCGGCGCATACGTCAATGCACCCGACGCAGAAGGCGTAAGACCTTTGCACGAAGCTTGCCAGTACGGAAACGTAGAACTCATCCAGCTACTAGCCACTGCTGGCGCCGACCTGGAAGCTCCGGCCAAAGACCTCTGGCGCCCCTTACACTACGCCGCCGCTTACAACCCCCCATCTTCCACGGCCCCTTCTCCCATCACCAAGCTCCTCTCTCTTTCTGTTAACCCTACCACCGCAACTACACACGGCGAACACCCCCTACATCTCGCTGTTGCCGCTGCAAATATTACCGGCGCCTCCGCCCTTCTCTCTGCCGGCGTCCCTATCGATGCCGAAACTATAGAGGGCAAACGCCCACTACACATCGCATTCCAACCACAGAACGTGGTCAATCAGCCAACGACGTCCATCGTCCGCCTATTGCTTGAGCGCGGTGCTAACCCAACAACTGCAGCCGGAACCAACAAACGTTCAGAACCTCCGCTCGTGTCTGTTTGTGGAACGCTAATGTCAACGGGCGGACACGCGACTGCTCCGATAGTATTACCACTGGTCGAGTTGTTGTTGGAATTTGGTGCCGCAGGCGAGCAGGGAGAAATTGCGGGCTTAGCCTTGTTGGCGGCATGTGAGGGGCGAAACAACGGCGGCAACAGCAGTAGTGTATCTCAAAGTAATCGGAGTAATGGCAAAGTTGGTGGGAGCAGTCGCGCGCAAGGAGGAGCATTGCTGGACGTGGTGCGGTTATTGATAGGCCCGCGAGGAGGGGCTCGGCCGACGCATAAGGTCTTTAGGGCACTATGGCGGAATAGTAGAGTGGGAGTTTGGGAGAAAAGGGCGGTGCATGCGGTGTTAAATGAGGTTGCGGAGCCTAACTTAAGGAAGGATGAGGCAGAATGGTTAATTGTAGCACTGTAGTTGGGACAAAGGCAGAAAATAAAGATAGGGGCGCGAAGGAACTACTGTATTTTGTCTTAGAGACTTGTAAACGGTAGAAAAAGAAATGCGACGGTTTTATCATATGTAGGCGTCGCTTAAATAGACGGGCGGGGTTACGTAGCCTTCCGATCAATAATACTCCATCGCTACCCGGAGTCTCTTCGGATAGCGAGGACCTTCACGTAAGCAACACTAGTAAATACCTCTACCTACTTACTACTAGGTGGGCCGGCACGGCTATACAGCTACTAACTATATAGTAAACGCCTTAAAATCTAGAACGATCTAGTCGATTCGTTCCTATTCCGGTTATGCTATAACACACGGTAGTATAACCGTCGCCCGACTCCGGCCGATTTAACTATACCTCACCTTATATTACTAGTAACGTAAGCTAGAACTATTTATCCTTATATTAATCCTAATCTCCCTATCCCTATCTAAATATTCCTCCTTACTCATGCCTACGAGGAGAATATTCCTCGCTCTACTCGCGTTCGCCTTTTTAATTCCTCTAATTTCTATACTATACTCGAGACTTACGAGCACTATTATAAGCGGAACTACCTAATCTAGCTACGCAATAAGACACGCTATTATCGTCAGCTCCGGTCTTACTAGTCTAACAGCCTCGTCTACTCTTCTTTCTAAAAACATACCGGTCTACCTTCTCGAACGTCTTCCGAAGCCGGGCGGAAATAGCATTAAAGCTTCTAGCGGTATTAATAGCGCGCCGATAAGATACTAGTCGGTTTCCGATAATCTTTTCTACGACGATACTATAAAGTCCGCCGGTATAGTAATAGGCAAGATACGTTCGTAGAGAGAGAGCCTAATTTAAACTTTAACTAAAAAGAGCCTAGAAGCTATCTACTAGCTATTAGACGAGAAAGGCGTAGACCTTAGTAAAGTCGTAATACTAGGTAGGTATAGTATCCCGAGGACTTATAGAGGAGCGGGCTAAACGCCTCCCGGAGTAGTAATCGTAACGATATTACTAAAATAGCTAAACGAGGATCCGAACTTCACGCTCGAGATAAACGCTTTAGTAACAAAGGTCCTATAATCAGGGTGCGGAATCGTCTAGCCTTATTACCGTCGGTCTAAATAAATAGACGGAACGCTAGTCTACGGTCGCGACGGTACCTCGTTTAGCGTGCTAAGAAGTAGTTCGTCCCGACGAAGCTTAGTTTAGGGGGACGGCGGTAGACGGTAGTTGTATAAGGGTTTACTAGTATACCGAATATCTAATAGTGTTAAGGGGTAAACGCTACTTATAGTTACCTAATTAGGCTTAGTATTAGGGTTAGAGGTACGTACGCGAGGGTCTCGCCCCTCGTACGGCTGCTAAGCTAACTACCGAATACTACCGAATGTCTCCGAAGCTTCGATTTATATAAATCTTTCTTAACACTACGCTCCTTATAAGGCCTATATCCCGGCGGTCCTATTATAGTCTGATTTAGCAGGCCTAGGACCACCTTTAGAAAATTTAACAACCCCGCTAGTCCGCCCGCAACCGATTTACAATAGCATTCGTTAAAGAGACCCCGGATAACGCCGCCGAACGTACCTCCGCTAGCAGCCTTACATCCGAACTATCGAATATTACTAAACTATACCGCTAGAGCGACCTCCTATTAATATATATTAGCCGCCTACGCGACGTTAATAGATCTATCTTCGACCCGACGCTTACTAAAGGCTTCACGATAATTCGACTTACTCTACTATAGCGCCGCAGGCGCAGGTCGCCTATCTAGGAGTATAGTTTCTTAGTAACTAACCCCGTAATAGACGAATATTAGCTCTATAAACGGTGCTACGCGAATAGCCGGCACAAGGCTTATAAAATAATAACTACTAGCCACCCTACTAGGCATATTCGTAGCTATAAGGGCGGGTACACGTCTAGTAGGTCGCCTACACCCGCCGAAGAGGCCTCTCGTCGGATCAATAAGATACGTTATAGGGCACGTATTATTAAATAGATAGTCCTTACGAACTAGACGTTTCGCGGAGCAACCTACCTAAGCCACCTAGCTATTCTATAGTCAGTTGCTAAGGATATCGACGTTTCTCCTACCTATCGACTATCTAATAAAACGCTCCGCAAGCTTATTATTTAACTCTTTAAGGACGCTCGTTATTACCTAGCGTAGTAGATAAAGTACGCGCTAAGCGATATCAATATCAGTATGGATAGGTAGACCTCAACTAACGATTTACCGTTATTAGCAGTATATACTTACTATATCGATGCTAGAGGCAATTATTAGTCACCCCTACTCGCTCTAGCATTAATCGATAGCCTATACACTAGCGTCAACCTTACGAACGTTATATTAGGGGTATTCAAACAGTACCGAATTAGTAATCGAATGTAACGAGGCCTCTTCAGCCTAGGCGTTGGAATTGCCTAGCGGGTGAATAGGTTCGAAGGGTTTACCTTGATTGATTGATTGATTGATTGCTATTTAACGTCCGGCGGGTCTACGCGCGGTTCGACTATGTACTTGCCACCGTGTGCCCTGTAGCCTCCCTAGGGGCATAGGACGTGCCACGCTGCCTACGGCTTACGCTGTTAGGGTGGCATATCGCGGACGAAGCGTCTCTGTAGGCTCTTTTCGCAGTGAGTTTTCCTCTAACTCCTGCTCGTGTGTCTTCTTTGCTAGGGTGCTGGGCCTTTAAGGCTAGAAAGGGAGAAAGAAATAAATGTAAAGACAGGAAAGAAGAGAAAAAAGGTAGAAGGACGGGTCTTTTCGTTAAATCCCCGCTAAAGGGGGT
>NW_022983542.1:14892-15464 GCF_010093885.1 Aplosporella prunicola CBS 121167
ATCCGCGTAGCCATAGGCCTGCTTCGGGTTGTTTAATTTAAGTAGTGGCTCTATGTAGAGCATAAAGAGGATCGGAGATGCTGGCGAGCCTTGAGGGAGGCCGCATAGAAGCGGTTTTTCCTGTGTAGTTATATCCTCAAAGCGGATCCGAGCTATCCGCTCAGAAACAAAAGATCTCGTCTAGCTAATGATTTCCTTTGGCCAGCCTTGTTCGCGGAGCCTTATTTGTAGTCGGCCCGGGAGGACAGTGTTAAATACCCCCTTAACGTCGATTGTAAGTAGAGAGGCGGAGAGCTTTTAGTCTAGAGTCTTTTCGATGTCGTGTACTAGGCAACTAATAAGATCTGTAGCGGAGCGTTTAGGAAGTGCTCCGAATTATTATAGGTTTAGTACGTCGTAGTTGATTGATGCTAGACTGAGGCGTCTAGCGATTAATCGTTCTAGGCCTTTGCCTAGATAAGAGAGGAGTGAGATGGGTCGCTATGACCTAGGGCTAGTGAGGTCCCTTTTGTTCGGTTTTAGGAGTATAACGACTTCTGCGATGCGGAATAGTTTCGGGTGGTAGCCGCTCT
>NW_022983542.1:18205-18919 GCF_010093885.1 Aplosporella prunicola CBS 121167
CCGTTACCGCCTCTTTACAAGACGGGGTCTACCAGGGTACGCCTGTCGCTCGGGTGTGAGTGTTACGGAAGCACCGGACCATATTAAGCTGAATACACTGGCTGAGTTTAGAGGTCGCTTCGTCTAAGTTATCACCTCTAATTATGTCGAGAGGGGGTAGGGTTTCTCGAATCCCTGCGGTCATTCTCAATAGGCCTTCCGCTGTAATTCTAAGCTTAGTATTATTCATCTTTCCTTTCGTTCCGGTGCGGATTATGGTCGTTAAGGTCTCGTGGTCCGATGTAGTATAGAGGTGCTCTTCGATAATACTATCTACGTTATCTATGTCGGAGAAGACTAGGTCAATAGTGTGGCCTCTCGCGTGTGTTGCTTTATTGGGTGGGGATTTAAGAGCTATTCGATGTTGCTCGAGCCATTGTGTAAGCTCTTTTACTCCGTAAGACTCTCTTACGCCAGTTTCCCAGAGGTTATGGTGTGTGTTGAGGTCCCCTGCGATAATGGTGTTCTTTGGGGGTTGGTAGCGAAGGAGTATTTAGAGGGTTCCTCCTTCTACTGCTTTATGTAGTGGTCTATAGACGTTTATAATAGTAATTATATTCCGGGCTTGTATTGTTACCCAGCATATATCTGCCGTGTCCGCCGGTCGTAGCTGTGATGGTTGCAGGTTCCGGCCTTTGTGTATGTAGGTAAGTACCCTAGGTCGTTTTGTCCAGT
>NW_022983542.1:20618-107461 GCF_010093885.1 Aplosporella prunicola CBS 121167
TTGAGAGACAAGTCACGTGAAGGATCGGGTGTAGGCGTGTTACCATCAACCTTATGGTAGAGATTGATACTTTGAGTTGACCACGAAGGTCCTATCTACTGCTAGAGAGCGTGGTCTAAATACATGTAGGAAATGTCAACAATCTGGATCCTTTCTTAGGATCATGGTATTGGATCAGGCAGATGGATCAGTCCTGATCCATTGGTCCATGCGCAGGATCGTCCTTAGTCATGTGATCCTTGTGCCACTTTTCTGACGGCTGACTTCCTGCAACCTAACAACCTTTCTTCATATCGCAGAGCGGACGCGATACCCTCCTTGTCCTTGATCGCTCTGTAGGTTGGTTTGTCGGCTTGCTGCCTTCTACCCTTGTGGGCATTAATCCCCTGTAGGCTTTCTAGGTCTGTGGTCTTGGTTTCCCTACGGCCTTGCCTAGCACGTGTCTACTAGCACCTTGTAGGACGCGGCTCCTTGTGGTTACTAAGCCCTTGTAGTCTCCAGGCCCGTATGGGCCTTCTTCCCATAAGGTCCTTCCGACCCTGCGGGTTGATTTCCCTTGCGGTCCATAACATCGAATTAGCTATTTTATAATAGATAATACTACTAACAACAACACGACGGTAGCAGAGCTTGCTAAGAGGTTTAATTTCAACGCTAAACACGCCCGCCTACGTTATACTAGGCACATTATCAACCTTACTACCAAGGCTATATTATTTAGTAAGGACCTAGAGGCATTCGCAGATATATTACTACTAATAGTACCGACTACAGAGGAAATTAAAGAAGCAACTATACCCGCCTCTATAGCAATACTAGATGAAGAGGATAACTACACTACTAAGGATACGCAAGAGGAGGTACTCGCTTAGCGCGAAAGAGGCCCTATTAGCAAGTTATACAATATAGTTATATATATCAGCTATAGTCCGCAGAGAAGGATGCTATTCGAGGCTATCTAGTCTACTTACAGCGAATCAGAGCCTCTAAAATTAGTACTAAATAGAGGCATTCGTTAGAACAGCACCTACGAGATAATATCTCGGGGTATTTATCTTCGCGCGGTAATAGGTAACTACTACCTTAATACTAAGGACCTTGCCCAGGATATACTTTTAGTAGAGGACTAGCAAGAACTAATCGAACTTCGCGAACTACTACGCCCCCTAAAGCGTATAACAGAGACGCTCGAAGGCAGGCCTACACGCGGTAGAGACGGTACCCTCTAGGAGGTCCTTATACACATAGATCTACTACTAAAAGGACTTAAAGAAGCAAGGTATCGGTACGCAAAAAGGCACGACTCAGCACACTTATAAGCATCTATCAACCTCGCGTAGAAGGTATTAAATAAGTACTACACCTTATCAGATAACACGCCTACGTATAGAGTAGCTATACTACTTCATCCGAAGCTCCGCTAGGGGTTCTTCAACCGCAAGTAGAAGCTAGAGTAGGTAGAGGCCGCTAAAGATACAGTCATAGGCTTATAGGACGAGTATAAGGACCACACACCCCCGCTAACAGCGCCAGTACCTTAGGAGACGCAGCAAGCAGTACATATACCTCACTAGCACGACGAACAGTAGGCGGAGCAGATAGAGGCCTATATCTTCGATATAGATAAGGACCTACTTAACGAGCTACAACAGTACCTTCAGGAGCCCTCTCCGCAGGAGAGGACGAGTAAGCTAAACGTCCTTTAGTAGTAGGTTACTCGCCGAACACAGTACCCAACACTTAGCAGGATAGCACTCGACCTGCTAGCATACCCGGCTATAAGCAGTAACTACGAACGAACGTTCTCATCGGCCGGCAGGAGCATAAGTAAGCTCCGTTCACGCCTTTCAGAGGGTACTACAGAGGCAGTTACGTATTTAGGTAGCTAGTTGCCTACTAGGTAGGTAAGGACAGAGGAGTAGATAGCGGCAGGACCCTTAGAGGGCCCATAAACGCCTCAACACTATACCAAGATATCTCTATAGCCGCGGGAGACGTTACTAAGCAGTAGTAGGCCCGATTCGGCTAAAAATATTCAGTAAGTATACTAGAGGTCATATTCAGCTCACGAGATAGAACTAATACGCTAAATTTAGCAGGGAAAACGACTATTTACTTCCA
Source organism: Aplosporella prunicola CBS 121167 (assembly GCF_010093885.1). Classification (NCBI taxonomy): domain Eukaryota; kingdom Fungi; phylum Ascomycota; class Dothideomycetes; order Botryosphaeriales; family Aplosporellaceae; genus Aplosporella; species Aplosporella prunicola. The sequence continues at coordinate 22,740 of NW_022983542.1, forward strand.
TCTACGGAGCAGCGGAGGACCGCTCTACAACGTACTAAACAGCCCGCAGTTACGCGCGCGAGCGCTAAACGAGCGAACGAGCGCTAGCGGGTACGCGTAGGCGAACGAGCGAGCACCCGCGGGCGCTCGCACGCGGGCACCAGTTGCTACACGTACTAAGCGGTCTTCGCAAGCTTCTCACTATGCCGCAGAGGGCCTGTTTTACACCTAAAATCGACCCTCTACGGCAGGCGGATAAGCGGCGGGGGACGCGGGGGTACGGGTATACAAGATATCGCATTTTTTAGGTACTTTTCAGCAGTTATTCGGTACATATTCGCTCAACACTATGCCAAGACTCGTAATATCAGTCGGACTAAACCGGACGACTTACTTCACCGTCTAAATAAACGAGGCGTTTATAGGGACGGCGGGCTATCCGTCCGGTCCGCCGTCCGGCTCCGACTAGACGATTTACCACCCTACCTATAATCCGAGAACGGTAAAATCACCGGCGTTAAGTACTCTACTACCGATAGTAAGAAATCTATAAATAGTCCGGTCGTTATCTTCGCGACCGGCGGCTTTACTAGCGATTCTAAAGGTATATTAAAGCAATACCGCCTAGACCTTACTAGTTTCCCGTCCACGAATAAAGCTTGGCCCGGCTCAATACCGCTTCTCACTACGCTAGGTACGTAGCTTCTAGATATAGAGCAGGTATAAGTATATCCTACTAGTTTTATAGATCCGAAAGAACTTAGAAAGCCGGTTAAATTCCTTACCGCAGAGGTATTAAGGGGTAAGGGAGGATTAATACTAAGAAGTAGAAAGAGGTTTATTAATAAGCTTTAGACAAGGTAGGTTGTCACCGACAAGATTATAGAGGAGAAAAACACCGAAGTAGATAGCATTAAGCAGTAGGATATTAAGATTATATTAGACGAGGGAGTATACTAGGCGGTAAAGAGCTATATTAACTTCTATCTTTAGAAGGGGCTTATAAGCAAAACGACTATCGGAGAACTTAGTAGCGACGAAACTAGGAAAGTTATTTAGTAGTTTACCGATGCTGCGACAGGAAAATCGGAAGACCTATTCGGTAGAAAGAGCTTCGGATACTAGGAGCTAAAGGATATTGCGCCAGACTCGGTCGTATATATCGGCTAAGTTACGCCTATAGTATATTTTACTATGGGCGGCGTTATTATAAACGAGCATGCGGAGGTTTTGGATAAGGAAGGAAAGCTAATCAAGGGACTTTTAGTAGCAGGCGAGGTAACGGGCGGGATCTATAGGGTAAACCGGCTTAGTAGTAGTTTATTATTAGAGTATGTAGTCTTTAGACGTATTACGGGCGAAAGAGTAGCATCGTCCCTAGGAAGCCTTGTATGAGACTATGTTGCTTGATGAAACGCCGCCTTCCGAGCAATGTAGGCATTTCGACTCACTACGCTAGTTAAATACTAGGCAGATTAATTACTTGTAGAATAAGTAGCCTCTTTTTTCAACACCCTACAGATTAGGAACACTCTCTTAGTAGGTACTCTCTTATCTCAGTATACCTGGATACGGACTTACCATGATCATCCGAAGAAATTGCGAGAGGTTATCCTGCGCATGCAAGAAAATTGCCGACCTGTCTTATTTTGAAAATTACTGCAGGTTTCCCGCGCGAAACATCGCCGATCTTGCTTGGATAATTATAAACCGGTGAAGTTTGCGCGTGCTTACCCGCGCCACATTATCACATGCCGCATACATAGGCCTTGTCCTCGCTAATCATAGACTGACATGGCTATTAGCCAGTGCAGGTTAACTCTCTTATCTACAGGCTCCATTCATACAAAATTGCCACCTCTTCGAAGCTTCTTCGACTTTGTGAGTCTATGTTCACAGCACTTTGCAGAGTTTGTAGCTTTAGACCTCAACTAACACAATATAGAATGTCAGACTTCTCACGTACGACTCTTAACGACTATAATCCTACACTAAACCTTACGCTGCCGCCACGATGGGCTCGTCTGCTGAGTTCAGCTTCGCAGAGTGTCACATCCAACGGAACGAAATCCGTCTGTTGACTCTCAAAGGCGGAAGTCTCGATGAAGACATCTCATGCAATCTCCGACGCCACCACTTTAGTCATGAAAACCTGAGAGCAACAAAGTTTATGGCTCTGTCTTACTGCTGGGGCGACCAGGATGACAAGGTCGCAATCCACGTCGAAGATAAGGTTTTCAAAGTCACACGCAACCTGAGGATGGCACTCCAACACTTGAGGGGCACAAACTCAGTAGTGTTGTGGGTTGATGCGATCTGTATCAACCAGGCCGACAGAGTCGAGAAGAACCATCAACTGGAAAAACTGAGAAGTATATACGAATGGGCGGAAGACGTTATTGCTTGGCTAGGACCTGCAGGTTCTGATAGCGACATGGCGATGATGTTCTTCGGTTTTCATGGCGAAAGGATTCGTATACTCGAGCGCTTGTTCACCCAAGAGATCCTACCAAAAGATTTCGAAAGACGGGGAAACCTGTCTCACTTTCTACCATTGTCCAGCAACCAACGCCAACACACTCTTCGCCAAAAATCCCAAGCTTTAGAGGACTTGGGAGAGTCCATGTTTGAACATGATCAACATCGACTCCGTCTATCAATCGAGGCGATTTTGGCACGCGAATACTGGGAAAGAATGTGGATAGTTCAAGAAGTTCTCAGCGCCAAAAGTCTCACACTAGCCTGTGGTCTATTGAAAGTACCGTATGATAACGCCACCACAGTCATCAATGCTTTCACGGCTAAGCGGAACCAAAAAATCAACGAGGGAATGAATGAACTACAGTCTCCAGCGCCAATACCCACGGGATACAGGAGCGACGACATAAGTGGACTAAAAAACTACCTGCCAATAAGGACCCCAACCCATGCCACTAATATAGGTCGCATGGCCCACGAGAGGCTTACAACTCCAGCTCAACTTGCGAAAGACAGGTCGTACCTGTCATCTCGTGATCCAATATGGCTGCTTGGTCTGCTAAAAAGCCTTCGTCATTTCAAATCGACAGTACCACAGGACAAAATCTTGAGCCTGGTTGGCCTACTAGAGCCTGACCTGGCACGAAAATTCCGTCTAGACTCTGGGCTTAGCCTACTTGAGGTTTCCATAGACCTCTGTCGGCTTTGTATTACTCCGCCTGGTCCCTATTCCTCAAAACGGTCAATAAACATTCTTTGTCTAAGTGAACCTCGCCAAGGGAGCGGTTTCCCTTCCTGGATGCCAGACCTTTCGCGGTACAGTGGAATAACGACATGGCCTGATGCTCGTATAGATGGAATGGAATGGTTGGACCAGAACTGCAAACCTTGCCCATTAATATCTCTAGATAACACTATACTAGCCGTCTCAGGGCTGTCCCGTACGGAAATTGTCGGCATTACAGAGCAGGATGACGATCCTTTTACTCGTGATGACTTAGGTCTTCTCACTCGGATTCGAAAATTCGAAGGCCTTTTGAGAACAGTGCTACCAGGACAATATCCGGATAAACAATTCTGGTCGACTATTATCTTGGGAAGATACGAACCAACTGGAGTCTCACGGGAGCGTCTTATCGATGTTATATATCCCTCCAGCAACGATAAGCCTTCCACGTTTCTCAACATTTTTCGGGAAGAATCATACGGTCGACGGTTCGCTACTTTCGGCTCCAATGTATACGGAATGGTACCAGCCGCCGCTAAGAAGGGAGATAGACTCTGTGTTCTAAAGAAATGTGATTTCCCAGTCATCCTGCGTTACCTTGGGTATGAGATGTATGAATTCATTGGTCCATGTTTCATTTCTGGTTCGCCTCACGCTTGGGGAAAGTTATCGGTGCGAGTTTTTTGTATTCGCTAGTATTAAAGCCGTGCGGGCTAGGAGTTGAAAGACCTTCATCTTTGACGCTGTACGGGCAGCAAGCGGGGTGGAAGACCACACGGGGTGGCGGGTCAAGTTCCCGAAGAACCGACTGTATGGCAGTTTTGTCGGATAGGTCGCATTGGTGGTAATGTACGCCTTGAACTCTGTTGCGAGAGATGTTCAGGTCAAGAACAGCCACGGAGCATTCGGGCTCGGAGTCGAGGATGCCTGACAGAAGATGGTGACCAAAGAAGCCGCATCCTCCTGTCACGAGAACGGATTGGAGAGGCGCATTGGACTCCATGTTTTCGGGATTCGAACTTTGAGGTAATGAAAGATAGACTTCAAAGACCACCGGATGCAGGAAGTGTTTCCCAGGCGGCAATATTTTTTCATGATTGAAGCGAACGGGCGGCGCTGCAACCAGACGCTTGATTGCGGCGCGGTAGCTTCGTCGTTGCAACAAGTACCCCGGCACGCAGCAGAAGCGAGCAGGCATCTTAAATTGGTGTTGAGTGTGCTTGATCGTGAGTGATTGCAGTAGCGCGTATCAAATAAACAAGAAACGATCTTCCCCATCTTTCGTGCAGAAGAGGTAACTAGTCCGCAAACAAGAAGAGTTAAGACCTACACCAATATTGAGTGACAAACACGCTTAGGCCGCAGATGACGCAAGCTTTATTGAAGCAATCATACGTCTACCTAGTCTTGTTGCCGCATTTTTCTGCCAATCACAGTACGTGGGAAGACTCACACTTCTTATGCGGGTGTCCCGATACCCTTGCTGTGCCGCCTCTTCTTTTGGAGCGCGGTATACAGGGACCCAGGACCCACCTAGATGTTCCATCTACGAAAGAGATCCGATGGCACAGCAGCGGGGATATCGTCCGGTACGGCGAAGTGAGTTGTACGGCGAAGAGAATTATTTTTCGCGCGTAGAATTGTGTTGATCCCAAGACTAGATTTTGATTAACAACATGTAACCTTTCGATTGTAATAATAACTAGTCTTAGAAATGAGAAAGGAGGAAGAAAGAGAGATGCAGGCTTTTCTGGATTTTATGTTCGGGTCAGGTTGGCTACGTTTGGTAGTGTGAAGCACTGTATACATTACGGAGTACTGCTTCGGCGTCGAACCGCACAACGCAGCACAAAGAACGACACCACTACAACCATCAAGCGAAAGGAAGGAGCAAAGGTACACACAAACATCTATGTCAAGTACGCGTCCTCTCGAAAAGCTGTTTGCCTGGCTGGCTGGTAGATATGGTACAGCACTTAAGCACTGCACAATAGCGACGACACTATCCATTCCGTCCACCCACCATTTTACCATAGCCAACAAGGCATATCTGCAATCATATGAAAAACAACAATACGCTTCATCAGCCTCCGCCACAAGAACTTCCCTCAGAGTTTCCTTTGCCTTTAAGCAATCAGCGGAAGAACAAACAATAGATTGGAAGAGGGAGGAAGTATTCATCTAATCAATCTACATACCGTACCCCGAAGAATGCGCCTCTCTATGCAGGCAACGGGAAGGAGGAGCGAGCGAGCGAGTACCGCAGCACTCTCACCAAGCCTTTAATAAGCCCTCGAACCAAGCCCAAACCCACACCCAAAAAAAAAAAAAAAGCCGTACCAGAATAAGACCAAATGACCAACCAACCCAGCCTCCTCAACCAATTCTCTCCTCCCATTTTATCCCATTAACACCCCGTGTCAATCTCTACGCAACCTCCTGCACCATAGCCCCATTCCCCAAGCCCGCCTTCCCCCTAACGCCGCGACCCTCAAACACCCGCCCCGCAGGCCCAGCAAGCCACTCGACAGGCGCAGCGGCACGGGAGCCACGCGCCGTCTGGACGTAGCGCACGAACAGGGGCGAGGCGCGAGGCGCATCGGGGTCGGGTTCGGCGTCGGGGTTGTCGGTCGCGAACGCGGAGGCGGAGGCAGCGGCGGGCTCGTCGGCGGCGGCATCGGCGTCGACTTCTTTGCGGCCGCGGCGCTTGGGGGCTTGCTTTTTGAGGAGCCGGTTTATCGTGTCCATCTGGAGGCGCTGGGGGTTATCATTGCGGTTCTTCTCTTAGGTAGGAGGGTTGTGACGTGATTGACGTAACGTACCTTTTCCTCTTCGTTGCGCTTCTCGCTCAGGTTCTTTCGCCGCCGAGCCATTTCTGCCCGGCGCATGGCGTGCTCTTCGGCTGTGAGGTGCTTCTTCTTCTGTGCCTCGTTCGACAGCGAGATCAGCTCGCCCTCGTACGTCTCGAACGCGGCACGCTGCCGGCGCGTCAGCTTGCTGAGGTCAGGCGTGCCACCGGGGCTGCCAGTCATGGGGGTGTCGTCGTCGCCAGCACTGTCGAGCTCCTCTTCCTCCTCCTCGTCATCCATGTCGTCGGCGTCCACATCGTCATCGCCGCCCAAGTCCTCCTCGTCCGATGACGAGGACGGTTGTGACTCCAGCTCCGAGAGCTCCTCATCCTCGCTCGCGTCATCGGCAATGGCCATTTCTTTGGCTTCCACGCTCGGCACTTCCTTCTCCGCGGCTTTGGCGCTGGCCTTGGCGTTCCCGCGCGACTTGACGGCCGGCGGGGGTGGTGCAGGCAGCGCGTCATCCATGTCTACATCGTCGTCGCCCTCGGCATCCTCATCATCGGGAGGCGGTGCCCTCCTGCCTACAATGATCTCATCGTCGTCGTCGCCCTCTGCATCCTCCTCGTCGTAGTCGGCCTCATCGTCGTCGTCCTCTTCGTCCTCTTCGTCATCCTCGCTCGTCTCGTCGACTATGGCCTTCTTGCCGCGGGCCTGGCGGTGGACGGCATGGCGGCGGCTAGTGGCCTCGCGCAGCTTGCTCGGGGCAGCTTTGACGGTCAGGTGGATCGACTGGCGCGTTTCTTCGGGCGAGGTGCGCTCGATGGTGGCGGAGGTGGGGGCTGCGGCGGCGCGACGCGGGCGCGTGGAGCTGGAGGTGGGCGCGCGGTCAGCGTTGATTGCGGCGCGGGAGCGCAGGCGGCGGGCGGCCATGGCAGCGGGAAAGAGTGTGGGGAGAGAGAGAGCAGAGAGAAGAGAGGAGAGGGGGGAGGGGAGGGTGGGAGGTTGTACGGGCGACAGTGGAATGGATGGAGAATGGATCGCTAAGCGCAGTCGCACACGCACCTGGCCCAATGGTCGTCGTCGCTGCTCAGCCTCCGTTGGCGTTTGGCGGGCCGAGCCATGATGCGGTTCGTTTATGCAAATCAATGTGACGAGGAGTGAGAGCTGGGGAAGGGCATTTCTGAGTAAGCACGGCCAAACTCTCGCTGTAATTCATGCCGAGGTCCATAGCTTCCATTCATTCACACTCTCACACTCTCAACTATCACCACCACTACAATGGCAGCCCCCAAATCCACCGGTATTCCCGCCTGGCAACAGCAACAGCAGCCACAGCCCAAGCCGCCTACCGAAGACGACGACTCCGACTCCTCCACTTCCACCTCCACCTCTTCCGACGCCAATTCCTCCGTCGACACCCCCACCACCACCTCCGCCGATAATGCCTCCGACGATGACATTGATATTAACTCCCGCGCCTCCCTTCGCCAACAGGCCCTCCGCTTCCTGCAAGACCAATCCATCCGCGACGCCTCCATCGAGCGCAAACGCACCTTTTTGCGTTCCAAAGGCCTCTCCGACGCCGATATCCGCGACCTGCTACCCGAGCCCGGCGATGAGAATACACCACCTGCCACTCCGTCCACCACGAGCACACCCAGCTTCACGAACACACCATCAAGCACAGACACATCCACACCCGCTCCAATGCAGTCATACAAACAACAATCTCCCGCGCGCGACGTCCCGCCCATAATAACCTACCCCGAGTTCCTCACTCAACCCACCGCTCCGCCGCCACTTATCACGCCCACGCGCGTCGCACACGCCTTGACCGCCGCGGCCGGTCTCGCCGCCACACTCTACGGAATGTCCTCCCTCCTCGTGCAGCCCATGGCCGCCGCCCTCTCCGCCGCCCGCCACGACCAATACGCGCACGCAAACTCCCGCCTCGAAGAGCTGAACAACAAGCTCGCCGGACTCGTCTCCGCCGTGCCCGCCGCGGCGCGACCCGGCACCAAGCACAGCAACACCTCCTCCAACAAAGACACCGACAGCGACGACGCCTCCAGCACCGTCTCCGACCCCACAGAACTCTACTCGCGCGACCGGGGGACGCAGACGTCACCACCACCCTCTCCGCCCCTCCCTCCCACAATCTCGCCCACGCCCGTCCCAGGCGGCACACCCGCAGACCCGACGATGACGCACTCCTCGCTGCTCAGCGCCCTCTCGCGACGCGTAGCAGACACGGCTGCCCTGGCCGCAGCATCGACGGACCGCGCCGCCAAGCCGCTCGAGCCAGTGCGCGACCTTACATCATACCTGCACGAGCTGCAAGCGGCAGGGCTGGCGTGGGGCAGCGATTTCTACAGCGTGCGGTACGCTGCTGTGCGGGGTGCGGGCGGAGGAGAGGACGACGCGGTCGAGGCGGTGCGGAAGGACATCCGCGGCGTCAAGGGCGTGTTGCTGGCGGCGCGGAACTTTCCGAGCGCGCCGGCCGCGGCGGCTGCTGCTGCTGCGGGGAGAGGGGAGAGGTAGGGAGTGGGTGGGTCGGAGGGACCTAGGGGGTGGGCGAACGTATTGGTGCGGGAGGAGCGAGCGGATGTGTCGGATGATGAGGTGTTGGTTGTGGAGGAGGAGGATGAGGTACCCCCGAAGCCGGAGCAGCGGCCGCGGCCGGAGCAGCAGCTTGGTTTGGGGTTGGGGTTGGTGCCTGGGAAGGGGAGGGGACGGGGCTTGCTGCCGGGGTTTGAGGCGGGGTCGTTTTTTGGTGGGGTCCGGGGAGGGGTATTTGGTGGTGTTGGTAGAGGGAGGGGTAGAGGTCTGGGCAGAGGATGGATATAGGTAGACGTGTAGTTGTTTTTAATGTTTTAATGATGGATGCGGCGTTTGTTAGTTGGGTGGGGGGAAGGGGTACTGTATCTAGGCTGGATGGGGATGGGATGGGATGGGGTGGGGTAGTGTATTTGGTCTGGGAATTGAACTTTCGCTGTCTTCACCTTACTTCGTGGGAAGAGTGTGTGTGTGTGTGTGTTCCCCCTGTCTAGTGTACTGGCTTTACCAGGCTTACAAGGTAGTTTCTTGACCTACGTACTTATTTAAAATATTAAAGTTTAGTCTTGTACCTATTAATGTTCTTCAGTTCTACTCCCTCTCTTATACGGGCGTTTAGTTATGAGACTCATTGCGGTTTAAGAATAGAAAACTCCTATAGGATAGAACCTCTATATAACTTAACTCGACGTGTTTTAGTTATAAGGTAGTATTATTTTCCTCAATTTACGCCAGTATTCATTATAACCATAGCCATCATCATTATCATCGTCATCATCATCGCCGGCATCGTCTCTTTCTCCAGTATTTTCACCATCTTCGTAATCTTAACTTCTTCGGTAGCCATAATAGACTACTGCGCTATTAATAATAGGCGCCAGGTAACTATATAAAGGTAAAAAGATACTGTATAAGAGTATTTAATAAAGGATGAAGACTTAAATGCTTATAAATACTAATCTGTAGTGGTATGAAAATAAAAAATTCCAATTGTATAAAGGTGTTTTTAAAGATGTAAATATATAAATCTTTAAGAGGCTTCGCATCCGACCTAGTAGCCTACAACTGTATAATGACTAACTTGGCTTGCCACGACGTGAAACCCTAGACAAACAAGGATCCACTGTAGCAGTTTGCCTAAAAACCTACGTCGCACCAATCAGCAGGTCAAAGCACCTTTCGGCCCCCAACCGGTCTTGCCTCTGAGATTTACATAAAAACTCCAGACACCCCACCCGGTTTTTTGAATCCCAAGACTGCAGATCATGGCCCTCGAGCGCGCCACACCCAAAGATCCGGCAATGGCAGTGAACCAACACGAGGTGGGATTGCGGCCGGAAACACCCCAGGAGAGCGACCCGGATCAGGTATCTTTGTTAAACCAGCCCGAGGAATCGAATGATCACAAGCCTCAAATGTCTGGGCAATCAGCGGAGATCCAACACCGAGAAGCCGACCTTGATACATCGTCGAAAAAGCCTGGACTTGTTTCTTTGGTTTGTACAAGATGGTTGATGGAGGTACTGGCCTGTGTCATCGCCCTACTTGCTCTTGTTGCAATCATCATAACTCTAGGATTGCACGACGGACGTCCTATTCCAGATTGGCCTTTCCGGATATCAGTAAACGCTGTCGTGTCTATATTTTCTGTCATACTCAAAGGCACAATGTTGGTGCCGGTTGCCGAAGGTATTTTTCCGTATTTGGAGCTGTGAGTTATATGCTAATGGTCTTTGACGAGCAGCCGTCAGTCAGCTAAAGTGGTCGTGGTATAAAGAGCCGCGTCCTCTCGATGACTTTGCGAGGTTCGACGATGCAAGTCGCGGTATCTGGGGCTCGGCCCGGCTCATCACCAGACTGCGCGGGATGCACCTTGCGTCGCTTGGAGCAGCAATTATGATCCTAGCAGCTGCGAGCGACCCGTTCATTCAGCAGGTCATAAAATATCAGCCTTGCTCGCAGAAAGTCAGTAGTGCGCAGGCCACGATGCCACGCACAAACAACTACACAGCCTATGGCGCTCATGTTGGCGCCGGATTGTACACCATAGACGCACCTATGGAAAAAGCGCTCTACAAGGGATTTTACGACTCTTTCAGTCCAGTGACACCTACATGCACCACCGGAAACTGTACTTTCCCCAATTACAGAACAGTTGGGGTTTGTAGTATGTGTAGAGACATCAGTGACACGATCAACACCACCTGCAAAGCAAGCAAGTCCGTTGAAGGGGGTCAAGCTTGCTCGTGGGAACTGTCATCCAGCCTCCGTCTTAACAACTCCGCCCCCGTTACTCTGGTCGCGGAGAGCAGGCATGCTATGACCAACCCCAGGGGCTTAACCTCGAGCCGGATACTCACCTTTACGAAAATACTCGACTACAACACGGAGCACCTAGGAAACCTTTTACAGGGGGAATCCGGGCTCCTAGCAGCAGAATGCTTCCTCATTCCCTGCGTGCGAACATACAGCGCCGAGGTTGTCCAAGGCCAGACGTCCGAGAAACTCCTGGCAATTGAGGAAATGGCCAAGATGAACACTAGCACAACCCCCTACAACAGCTTCTTCCGCACTCCCATGCCTTGCATAAAAGATAATCAACTCTACAATGCCACGGCATTCACCGAACGCAACGAAACGAATTGGATACCCGTAAAAGGCCTCTTGGAGAACAACCAGACAGCCTACCTCCCGAAAGAATGCATATTTATCTGGGAAAACTCCATCGGAATACTAGAAAACCTGCCCGAGTACCTCACCGGCTACGTCCAAAGCGCTCCCATCATCGACAAAGCGGACCCTCAGTGGATGAAAGAGCTCTTCAACAAAGACAACGCCTCGCTCGAAACCATCAACGCGACGTGGTCTGCCATTGCCGAGTCCATGACGATCCACATCCGGCAGAACGGCGACGAGAGTAACAGCGCGCCCGCGGCTGGCATCGCATCCCATACCAACACGTGCATCAACGTACGATGGCCGTGGCTGGCTTACCCGGCTGCACTGCTCGTGCTGACGTTTTCGTTCTTGCTAGCGACCATCCTGCACAGTTTTGGTCATGTGGGTCATCGGATTTGGAAGGCGTCGCAGCTGGCTGTGCTTTTCCATGGCTTGGATGATGCTTTGAGAGAAAAGTGCGGCGTTGTAGACCGTACTGACCAGATGGCGTCTACTGCAAGGGGGTTGCATGTCCAGGTTAAGCATGAAGAGACTGGAATGAGGTTTGTAGAAGCTTTTCCGCGTGAAAAGTGAGTGTAGGTGGCTTTTAGCCATACTGTACCGAACGATAGATGCGTCTGTTTTTTATGGTTGCTTACAATGACGAACCCCCGAAGCGCTTGATAAAGCCGACTTGAGGTGTTAGCGTATCGTCTCCAGTCCTGTTGCCACCGCGGTCTCTTCCTCAATGCTATCTTCCTCGTGCTGCCAGCCTTCTCTCTCGTCTTTTTTCATCCTCACAAATCCCAAGTCTAGCGCAAGAGCAAGCAGTGCAATCCCGCAACCAAACCAAAGAGCGGCTCGGTATCCAGCAACAACACTCCCTTTTTCTTTGTCAATCTGCATCTCGATGGTTCCAGCGAATCCGAGACCGATGCTGTTTCCGTATAAGAGAAGTACGCCAATGAGCGATGCGGCGACTCCCTGTTGAGCCCTGCGTACGGCGTTGCTGGCAATTATCTGCGCCGCCGTGAAGACCAAGTCTGGGCAGAAGGACATCAATATCGTTGCGGGAAAGACTTGAGCCCAGTAGCTTTGCTTTACTGGCATCGTGGCGATAAGGATATTGGACACTGCTACTGAAACCAAACCAATGGCAAGGATATACTGGGCAGGCATGCGAGGGATCAGCCACGAGGCCCACCAAGCGGCGAATACACCGAAGAAGAGGAAAGGAGTCTATTGTGTTTTTCAGTTTTGTTTCAAGCCTGAAAGGAGCTCATGGAGCCTTACCCACGCGGCGGCAAAGTGAAGCACACTCCAACCGCGAGTCAGCTGGATCCAGGCGACCATGTACCACAGCATGATCTGTCGCACCTTGTCAGTGTGTTGGTGGAGAAAATTCGCATCATCCACTCACTCCAAAAGACATGAAGGACATCAAAACAGCCAACATAAGCGGAAGAATAGATGGCGCTTTCCATATGCTAAGCGGCATAATTGGAGACGCTGAATGGCGCTCCCATAGCGCGAATAGCGCGAGTACAAAGACACTTGCAACTAGGATGGCAATCTGATAGGGATTTGACCAACCCGCTGCTGGGGCTTGACTACTCGCCAGTTCCAATTAGTCATGTACAGTGAATTGAGGGCAGGTGTCTGTTTGGTTTCACTTACTTCCAAGTAAAGTTGAAAAGTACAAGACCGGCGGTCCCAAGACCAGCACCAATCCAGTCAATTTTACCCTGCGCGTCGAAGGGCTTCTCTGGTGGTAGCATCTTCCATAAGATGGCAAATGTGACCGACGCGAAAATGCCCCTGGTAGCATTAGAAATAAAGGATGATTTTAGAAAGGGAAAAAAACCCTTCGTACTCACTGGAAGATAAAAAGACCCCACCAAGGCGTGAACTGCGTGAATACACCTGCCAGGACTGCTCCGAGATATCCTCCCATCGGAGCCGCAGCACCAAAGATACCGAGGCAAAAGTTGCGCATCTTCCCTGGTGGAAAAGTGGTGCTGATCATGGCCACAGCATTTGGTAATATCAGCGCGCCGCCCATGCCAGTAAAGCCGCGCGCTATGTTGAACGACAAAAAAGACCTGCAGGCGACGTTCAGGAACGACCACAGGGAAAACCACACCCCACCGAGAAGCAGCATGTTCTTGTGCCCGTAGACAGAGCCAAGTCTGCCACTGACAAGAACAAATGTGCCCTGTGTGAGACTGCCATTACGTGCAGTATGGCAAGTTAGCGGCCAAATTTTTCTCTGCGAGGGTATTCCATGGGCACAAGCATCTTACGGATAGCTAGCTGCAACCCAGTTCGATAGCCTGACATCTCGTACGCCGAGTTCTTTTCCGATTTCGAAGCCTCCGGCAACGGTTGAACCGTTTGAGATCATCTACGAGCGTAAGACATCATCGGATATTGGAAGCAGACGTTAAAAGACAACAGGCTAGGTCAAACGGAGACCTACTTGCACCAGGTTTGCCAGCAATACAAATACTGCTATAGCTACACGACGCTTAGGACTCGCCGGCATGACGACTGTTGCCGCGGCTGGCGTAGGCGGCGGTGCTTGTGCAACTTGCACAGTCTCGGTGATGGTCGACATTGTACTGTCAAGGCTGAGAAAATTCAATTGATGTTTGTTCTTTGATATGAAAGAATTGAGAGTGTAATGTGAAGTCGGCGAGGCGTGTGGCGCGACGGGTGACGTACCACCTACTAAACCAACTTCATAGGAGTGCGGGGTAGGTAAGGGAGCATTTGTATTGGTCCCCGACGCTGGGCGTACAAGGGTGTTTATCTGCACCACCAACATTGAATAATAACTTTCCGAGAACATGTTTAATCTCACTACTTACTAGATTCTTCTTAAATACATTTGATTGACACTGATTGATATGTATTTGAACTTCGCGAAGTATTATGGATTGCAGAAGAGTTCCCCAACATAATCTTGCTATGTATTTTTAGAGCGTGAGCTTTTGGGACAAGGCAATTGTGCCTTTATTTGTGGATAGAAGCTGTCAGCGTAAAGAACGGACATACTGACTAACTACACGGTCAGTACGTGATCCAGAATGCTGCTAGATAGGCTAATAGATAGACTGATATAGTTATATCTTAAGACACATCCTAAGCGGATCTTTGCCAAACAATTCCCTAAATGTCTTCCATACTCGTGATGAAGGGCATGGGCACGGTGCAAGATTAATTGAGCTTACCATTCTGTCCCGCCTTTGTTTCGTATCCTCCATCGTGATGACTAATGTTTCTCGTCACTGAAAACAGTTACTATCAAGGGACAAGACAAGGAACCGTTAGCAATGGAAAGACTTCAGACAGGATAGTCCCTAGGAGTGGTGGGAGGTCACAGCCCCTCGGGACATTGTGATTGAAGTTCGGCCTCCACAGATTTTCCCACCACAGTTGGAATGTGCTGTACAACGGGCAGATCCCAACAAAACGTGCTGCTTTGCCAATAACAATCATACCAGCGGACCAAATTTCGGTCAGGTATGAAGTAAGTCGGGCGGTCAACAACCATTCGTCCATGTTTCGTCCGGGTAGGATTCGTCCGTGAGGCCGTCGTGAGGATGCAAACTAATTATTCATGTGCGCTAGGTAACTAACCGATGCGACGCGACAGGGTCTCTCGGCGGTCGGTACCTGTCGGACACGACGACTCCCCCCTCATGGGATCGCGCAAGCATAAAGGCCACAGCTCCACCATGCTCTCTCCACCCACAAATCTCCAATTACCAGACCGCACACCATGGCCGACACGAGGAAGTCCGTCTTGATCACTGGGTAAGATGTGCCGCATGGAATCACCTCCGCCCTCGCTCAGAGCTTCCGTTCGACTGACGTCAATCCGCCGTGCAACAGCTGCAGCTCTGGCATCGGCCACAGCTTGGCCAAAGAATTCCACAGCAAAGGTTTGCTCGACTGCCCGGCCACCCTCCATACCCACCATTAAATTCTCATCCTGACACCTCGCCACAGGCCTCCGCGTCTTCGCCAGCGCACGCCGCGCCGAATCGCTCGCCGACCTCGCCGCAATAGGCATTGATACCGTGTCGCTCGAGGTCGACAAGCTGGACAGCATCCGCTCGGTTAAGCGTGAGATTGAGGAGCTGACGGGCGGCAAGCTCGACTACCTCGTCAACAATGCTGGCTGTAACTACACCGTGCCAGCGCTCGACATTGAACTAGAGGAGGTCCAGAAGATCTTCGAGGTCAATGTCTATGCTGTCATGCGCATGTGCCAGGAGTTTGCGCCACTCATAATTGAGGCCAAGGGAACAATTGTGCAAATTGGAAGCCTGGCGGGTATTATGTGAGTGTGGAACAAAGTCTTTTGAGGCACCTAGGCTAACGTTGCTCAATCCAGGCCGTACGTCTTCGGAAGTGAGTGTCTCCGGCCCTTGTATAACCGCTTTTCAGACCGCTGATCGTCCTTAGGTGTGTACAACGCGACGAAAGCGGCTCTGCACGCCTACAGCAACACCCTTCGCGTCGAATTGGCCCCGTTCGGTGTCAAGGTCGTTACCATCATCACTGGCGGCGTCCAGTCCAACATTGCACGCAACGAACGCCAGCTTCCCGAAGATTCATACTATATCCCCGTCAGCCAGGAATACCAGAGGCGTCTGAAGCACAGCCAGGAGGGTGCCATGCCCAACGAAGCCTACGCGAAGAGCGTCGTTTCCAAGGTGTTGAAGTCAAGCCCGCCAAAGTGGGTCTGGGAGGGCAAGTTGTCGTGGGTTGTTTGGTTTGCGACCTCGTACCTCCCCGCAAGTGTCATGGTAAGTGCAGGCGGATTGTTATGCGGCGAGAGCAACATGCTAATGACTATGCTAGGATTCCGTCTTCTGGCGCATGTTCAACCTCTGGAAGTTGGTTGGCACGACGGACTCTAAGAAGACTCTGTGAGCTCCTTGCGGGTTCGGGTCGGTGTGTACGATCTCTAGCTGAACCGTGAGTCCGTTGTTCAAGACTTCACCGTATGTACATGACGTCCGCGAGGACATACTCATTTTAGCTGCGCAAATAAGACTATTCCCCTAGATTTCATCACTCTCAACCCCTCTTCGCTTGACATTACGTACTTGGGCGCCACAAGGGGTGCATGTGTTCCACGGAACGGGCGTCAGCAGGGCAAACGAGAGTGTCGGCACGGGAAGAAGAGGCCCGGTTTCTCGTAACTCGGATGAGGGGGTCCGGATTGGGACGGACCGGGCGGTGCGGAACTAGAGGGGATGACGGGCGGACAGGGCCGAGACGCGCCCCCCGCAGTGGCGGTGGTCTATAAGGGGGATGGTCACTGATGTTGAGTTGTATAGGCACGTCTTTGACCGGTGGTCCAGCGGTGGGAGATGCAGAGGCCGTTCCATGACGCAGTGCATGACTCGCGCGCAGGGGGATGGACGACAGCTGAGATACCCCACAAACCGCGTCAATTGCTGATCCAAGCTCACTGCGGGGGAGGAAAGAGGTGAACAGGGTGCTCTTGTGACTGCGCCCGAGGGGAGTAAAGTATAGTAGTCCACGCCTTGCCGTCCCGCCACTACCCGGCGCCTTGAGCAGCCGTGGCTAAGCGCAAACATCGCATGCGGCAGGGTACGTCCAGGTGACACAGTCTCGCGAGCACTGATTCGTCGTAAACAGAGAGCAAACGACGCGTCGACTACAAAAAGCCGCGTCGAGGCGGTTTAGAGATCGATGATACCATCTTGACCCTTCTTACTGCAGCTTGCCTGTCAGGGAAAGCACGCCTGCCATTGGGGCTTACTCACTTCTTATCTCGGGCGGCGACGTCCTGTCTTATGCCGAACACGATCTCACGACCAGAGGTGTGCTAACCTAAGCGGTCTCTCTGTTTGCTGAGAGGAAAGCACCTTCCCGCGTCTCCGAAGTGGCCCAGCGAGGACCAACAGCAAGCACCTCTTAAAGCCTTCACTCAGCCGCACTCCGCACTCACACTCCCAACTTCCCCTCCAAAACTCACTCACCATGACCGGCACCACTGGCATCAAGGCCAAGCGCGCCCACGCCGACGCTACCCGCCATACCTGGTCTCGCCTCCAGAACGACGCTCACCCGGGCGAGTCGGCTATCCAGCTCGACGGCGAGAGCCTCACCCTCGCTCAGCTCGTGGCCGTGGCCAAATACGGCGCGGTGCCAACCTTGTCGCCGGATCCGGCCATTGTCCAAAGAATCGAGACTAGCGTTCAGATGCTTGCGAAACACTTGAATCGCGGTGACCTTGTGTACGGTTAGTGATTTCATTTTTCCGTTTATGATTTCTTTGCCGTGTAACTGCCTACTTTACTGCCGTCGGAGTCACCGGTGGGCTGACAAACATGGAAAGGTGTCAACACTGGCTATGGCGGAAGCGCAGACACTCGTACCGACAATCTCGCGTTCCTTCAGCAGGCATTGGTCCAACATCAGCAGAGCGGCATACTCACCCGAAATGATACGGGCAAGCCTTATCTTCCCGAGTCGAGTCCTGGCTCTCTTCAGCACTCTGATGACTTTGGCACTCTTTCGATGCCCAGTTCTTGGGTCAAGGGCATAATGCTCCAGCGCGTCAATAGCCTCATCAGAGGACACTCGGCCGTCTCATTACCGGTCATTGAGCTGATCATGACATTCCTACAACACGACATTACCCCGGTCATCCCTCTGCGCGGAAGCATCTCGGCATCTGGAGATTTGTCGCCCATGTCCTACGTCGCCGGCGCCCTGGAAGGCAACTCTGACATATTCGTCCGCGTCGGCAATCCCCCTGTCATCAAGACGGCGAAGGAAGCGCTTCAGTCGTTCGGTTTCCGGCCAGTGGTGCTTGCGGCCAAGGAGGGCCTTGGTCTCTTGAACGGAACGGCCGCTTCAGCGTCGGCTGCTTCGCTGGCCATTCACGAAACCAACCAGTTGGCCGTGTTAACCCAGGCTCTGACCGCCATGGGCGTCGAAGCTCTTTGCGGAACTGCAGAGTCGTTTAGTCCGTTCATTGCAAAGATCAGACCTCACAGGGGCCAGGTTGAAGTGGCTGCGAATATTCTTGGTTTTCTCCGTGGAGCGCGTCTGGCGCACGGATTGGAAGGACCCAAGGACATGCATGTGTCGGGGCTTTGCCAGGACCGTTATCCCTTACGTACATCTTCACAGTGGATTGGGCCTCAGCTGGAAGACCTCATGCTCGCCACGGAGCAGGTCAGCACGGAGCTCAACTCGACGACGGACAACCCGCTCATGGACGTGGCGAGCGATCTCATTCACCACGGCGGCAACTTCCAGGCCGCTTCTATCACGTCGGCGATGGAGAAGACGCGCACGGCCATCCAGATGTTCGGCAAGCTCATCTTCGCGCAGGGCACCGAGCTGATCAACAGCATGCTCAACAAGGGGCTGCCGCCCAACCTGGCGGCCGACGACCCCAGCCTCAGCTTCACGTGCAAGGGCATCGACATCAACCTGGCGGCGTACATGTCGGAGCTGGGCTACCTGGCCAACCCGGTCAGCAGCCACGTGCAGAGCGCGGAGCTGCACAACCAGGCGGTCAACTCGCTGGCGCTGATATCGGCGCGCTACACGCTGCAGGCGGTCGAGGTGCTGAACCAGATGTGCGCCGCGTATTTGTTTTGTTTGTGCCAAGCGCTGGACCTGCGCGTGCTGCAGGCCGAGTTCTTGGCCCAAGCGTACAAGGAGGTGCGGCAGGCGACGGTGAACCAGCTGGGTGTGCAGACGCCCGAGTCGATGGAGTACGACAACGACGGCGAGGCCAATGCCAGCGGCGCGCCTCCAGCTGTCGCCTCGGTCGAAGCAAATCTGCACGAGGAGTATGCGCCGCGCCGCGCCGGCCGCGTCTTCGACGACGTGTGGGCGGTGCTGAAGAACACGTGGAACGCGTCGGGGTCGATGGATCTGGACGCGCGGGCCGAGAAGACGGCGCAAGCCGCGGCGCAGGCCTTTTACTGGAGTCTGCAGGGGCGGGTCGAGTACGCCGACGTGTGCGCCTACGCCGCCACGGTGCGCGGCATCCTGGCCTCGGGGTACGCGGGCACGCGCGCGCGCCTGTTCGCCGAGCACCGGGCTGTCACGCCGCTGTATCTGGGCCAGGCCAGCCGGAAGCTCTATCTTGCCGTCCGTGGCGAGCTGGGCGTGCCGTTCCATCGGGGCTTGGTCGAGTACCCGGGGCAGCCGGTGTGGGAAGACATGCCGACGAAGCCGTCATTGCCGGCGGACCAGCGTCGCACGATTGGGGGGCAGGTGAGCGTGATTTATGAGGGTTTGAGGGATGGGGTACTGCATCGGGCTGTTATGGAGGCTTTGGGGGAGAATGAGGGTGCTGGGGTTGCGAAGGAGGGGGCGGGGTTGTAGGGGAAGGGAGGTTTGGTTTGATGGATGGATGGGGGAGTTGCGGGCAGGTAGTAGGGTAGGTCGGCTCGGTTGCATGCACACTCTGGGTAGGACCTAGGTGGAGTTTGATGGGATGGGATGGATGAGTTTGAGCTGGGCGAGTGAAGGAAGGAAGGAAGGTATTGATTGCAGTGCATAGGGTAGAAACAAACAAAGGCATTTCTCACTTAAAAGCATCAACATCGAAACCCTCCCGACGTCTTCCTGTGTTTGCATAGGTACGTAGGTAATAATCATCACTGTCGTCATTGAATAGCTACAAACAAACAAACAAACAAACCAAGACCTATCATCCACGCACCATTAAACGCCGTCCAAACACACACAAAATCTCAAGCTAACCCCACACATCCTCGAACCACTTCCCCCGCCTCTTGAACCCCTCCTGCCACTCCCTCGTCTCCACCTCGCCCCACCCCTTCGCAGCAGCCATAGCATGACCCACCACCCTCCCCACCTCGCGCGCCATGCTCGCTCGGCCACAGATGTAGAAACTCGCGCCCTCGTCGGCCAGCAGGCGGGCGACCTCGGCGCTGTGCTCGCGCATGCGGTCTTGGACGTACACTCTCCCGCCAGCACCGGGTCCGTCGCCGTCGCCGCGGCGCGAGAACGCCGTGACAACCGTGAGCAATCCGCCGAGCTGGCGCTGCATCTCCGCCAGCTCGTCACGGTAAAGGAAATCCTGGTCCGGGTGGCGGCAGCCGAAGAACAGCAGCATGCGGGCGACGGGCTTGCGCAGGGCGTGCAGGCGCGCGCGCTCGGCGACGAAGGCGCGGAAGGGGGCGATGCCGGTGCCGGCTGCAGCCATGATGATGGGGGTGCTGCCGAGGGCGGGGAGCTTGAAGTGGGAGCGGCGGATTTGGGCGTGTATTTTTGGGTTTGTGGGGGATTGTGTGAGGGCGTGCAGGTAGCTGGTCGTCAGGCCGGGGATGAGGGGCGCGGTTGGGTTGTTCGGGAGGGGAGTGTTCGCGACGAGGGCGGTGATGGCTGCGTGGCGGGGGGCGAGGACGCTGCTGGAGGAGAGGGAGTAGTAGCGGGGCCGGAGGGGGGGGAGCGCCTCGATGAGGAAGGAGAGCGGGAGGGCGGGCCAGGGCGCCCCGTTGCTGGCGAGCTGGAGGATGCGCCCGACGGTCAGGTGCGTGCGCGAGGTGAAGTCGGCGTAGGCGGTCCGGTCTTGGCCGAGGTGCAGCAAGTACGCCTTTGCTTCCTCTGATGGAGCGAAGGTCGCGAGGCTCAGCAGCGTGGCGCGCGGGACGGGGGCGCAGATCTCGAGGTAGTTGCTGAGGAGGGCGGCGGCGGTGGTGGGCGTGGGGACGCCGAGTTTCTGCGTCGCGTCGAGGGACTTGATAGCGATGGGGACGGAGGCGCGGTCAGCCCGCCCCAGGATAGCGAGGAGGCGGGTGACTTCGTCGTCGGGGTTTGTGGGCCACACGGCGAGGTGGTCGCCCGTCTTGTAGACGAGTTGTGGGTGGTCGGTCAGGTCCAGCTCCATGTGGATGCAGTTGCGGTCGGAGGCGGCGAACAGCTCGCGGTGGTTCGTGACAGCCAGCGCGCGGATGGACGACGTACCCGGCGCTGTCTTGCCGTGCTGGACCGGCTCGCCGTGGTGCAGGTCGATGGGCGCGAGGGACTCGTCTTCGTCGGCCTGCACCGTCGCCTCGTACGCCGTCTCGTGCTCCTCGACGCCCAGCTCCGCCTTGAACACGCCGAACAGCTCCTCCTTCCACGCCATAAAGTCCTCCTCGGTCTGGCCGTGTGCGTCGTCGGCCTTGGCCACGCCCATCAGCGGCGAGGCGCCCGCGCGGTCCAGCGCCGCGGCCACGACGTCAACGACGCGGTTGTAGTGCTTGTAGCTGGAGTTGCCGAGGCCAAAGGCGACGTAGCGCAGGTCCGGCAGCGAGGGGTGCTGCTGCTTGTGCAGGAAGTCCCAGAAGGCGTGGGCGTTGTCGCTGGGGTCGCCCTCGCCAAACGTCGCCATGATGAAGACGGCCAGCTTAGCCCTAGGGATGAGGGCGATAGTATCGGGGTCAAAGTCCGACAGGTCCGCCGCCATGGCCTGCAGTCCAAAGCGGACGCGGCACTCCCTTGCCAGCCGGTTGGCAAAACCCTCGGCCGTGCCCGACTGCGAGCCCCAGAAGACGACGACGTCCTTGCCCGCCTCGTCCAGCTTCTGCGCGATATTGCGCGTTTCTTTACGCGCGCTGCTGCTGCTGCCGCTGGCGTCGTTGTGCTTCAGCTGCGGCCGCTCGTACCACACGTGCCGGTGCGGGTCGGGCTTGTCCCACGTGTAGTCCTTGAGCAGGTAACCCGCCGAGCCCAGCACGAAGACGCCCAGGGCCGCGACGTCGGCGACGGAGCTGGGTTGCGCTGTCTTGCTGAGCTCGGCCAGCGTCTGCTGGAGAGCGGGGTTGGAGAGGAAGAGTGCTGCCATTGCTGGCTGGGGTATGAGTCTTGTTGTTGTTGTTGCGATAGGAGGAGGCCAGCTCAGTGGACCTCCTAATATATCAATCAATCCACGCTCGTCCCGCTGTCGCCCACCTCCCATGACCCAGAAAGGCAAGTCAAAAAGGCCCCAGGCACACCAACCAATCGGTCCCCAACTTTCCCATTTGGGGCATCGTGGTGGCGTCACCAGCGCCTGGGGAAGCTTGACGAGTCCGGGGAAACCAAAACCGGGGGAAATTACCCGCTTCGGCCGCGCCCAATCGGGCAAGCTGCCCCATCGAGCTCTTATTTGGCAGTCTTTCGGCGGGCCACTTTCCTCGCTTGTCGGTCTGTCAGTCAGCCTTATCGTCTTTTTTTGGACTTGCCTCGCGCGCGTGCTCCCGCGAAGGCCGTCTCTTCTTCCATCCCTCGTCTCTAGGTGGCGGTTCTGGGACTCGGTGCCTGGTACCGCTGCGTCTCTAAACCGGAATTCGATAATAAATAAATCAGCTCTCTTGTCTCCCCGAAACCCCATAGGAGTAATAACAACAGGCTATGTTTACCACCAAAAAGCCCCCGTCCCCGCCTCACCGCGCCGCCCCTTCGACAGTGCAAAGCCACCAAAAAAGCCCCGTGGCGGCCTTGTTGAGCGCCAGTCGTGTAGCCGGAGATCAATGCCTCAAGCCGATCGATAACGACGAGAACTGGCTGTGCCTGTATCAAATGCGGCATTCATTCACCGGCGCGTCGTTCGTTTGCGCACTGTGAAGCCACGTTTGTTTTGAGGGGAAAGAAGGCCAGAAACAGGATATCACTCCGCTGCCCAGAGTACAGCAACCCCAACCCTCTCTCCTCTCTCTCACTCTCTCACTCACACACACACCCTCTCTCTCTCGATCTTCTTCTTCTTAAAGACTCCAAAACGCCCGGTTCGCCCGCCCGTGTCCCCCATTTCTACTCCGCTCTCGTCAACCTACTTCTCACCAGTGAACGTGGGCACGTCGTCACGAACCACGACATCAAGCGGATCCAGGCAGCGCGTCAATGATGCCGTCGACGCTCATGCGGTTATCCAGCACCGGCTCGAACCAGCCCCACGCTTCTTTGAGATGGACTTGCCTGGGCGAGAGTCAGCTGTTTCAGCGAAAATAGCCAGTTGACGACGCGTCATGAGCAGGCGAACAAAGACTTGGACTTACGCAGTCAGCGTCGGCCACGCATGCTCTACTTCCGTCCGCAGGAGCACGTCCACCAGCGCCTGTTGCTCGTTGCGCTTGTCGAAGCGCTCGCCGGCCAGTGCAATGACCATGGATGCGGTCCTATGCGTGTGAGGTACGGCTACAATGGAGACACGGGTCTTGGAACACATACACAAAGTTTGGTGGGCAGCGGCTGTTGGACAGGGCCATGCCGCAGAGCGCACGCACGTGGGACTTGATGTCTTCCTGCCGACGGCATTAGCGATGGTTTCGAGAAACCGGGTCCTGGTCCGTCTGGCGCTTACATCCATCTTGCGAAGAGCCTGCTTCTGGCCCGGCCCAAGCCGCGGGATCTTCGGGTTGTGCGCGGTAAGAAGGATCTTGCAGAGATGATAGTGCTGCAGGCCGGTGACGACGGCGTCGCTCAAAAGCCATATCTCGGGAAACACGCTCTCTTCATCGGGCTCCTTTTGGAAAATAGGCGAAAACGACGCCGGCTTGTACACATACCATCCGTCGCAATAATCCACCAGACGGTTGTAACACGCTACGTTGCGTTCTCCCTCGCCATAGCAGTACCGGATCACATCGGCGCAGTGCGTGACGATGCGATTGGCCCACGTGCAGTCGTTGGTCGGCTCGAACGAGCGGTCGATGTTGCAATGCTCCAGGTTCGGCAAGATTGTTCGCTGGTTCACGAACGCCATGTAGATTTCCTGTCGCAGGCCGATCCAGAACGCTGCTTGCCGCAAGCCGCCCATGATGGTCGACCGTTCCTGCGCGCTGATGAATACATGCGTTCCGAGCAGATGGCTCGTCGAGTCGTTGCCGGATATGGGAATATCTATCTCCTCAAGAAATCGGAGAATGACGGTAGCTGCGAGCAAGTTTTCATCCATGATGGCGGCCGAGTCGCTGAGCAGGGGGATCAGATGCTTCAAGCACTCCTGGTGGTACCTGTCCGAGACAAACGGATCAAAAGTGCTGACTCGGCTCAGATGTCTGGATGCGACGGCAAAAATAGCATTCAGCAGTGTCGGGCACATTGCCGCTCTTTGCGGAACCACGAGCGCGAAATGCCGGTCTGGATCACACAAGTCCAAACAAGGCGCCAGGTTATCGATGTAGTAACGCATCAACCGCGCCTCTTCTTTTTCCTCCAGAGGCCACACAGGAGCGTCAAGATAAATCCGGGACAAGGCGGCAGAAGTCTCCGATACGGGTGAGAACGGAGCAGCCCCAAAATCAGACGACATGGAAGTGACGGGAGCCAGCGGAGAAAACTCCTCAGCTGCGACCGCAATAACGTGGTCATCAGCTTGCGACTCGGGACTGACGATGGCTATCGAACTCCGAGGTTGGACTTGGATTCCTTCGCTAATCAATGAGTTTGTTCTTTGTGCGCCGGGAGAGACCTGAGATGTATAAGACTCTCCAGGGGACCCGTGAAAAGAGTCTCCAAAACTAAATGGTGGCGAGCTCAACTTGCGCCGCTTGGGAGAGGCAGTCACTTCGCCGAAAGTAGTTGCGAGAGACTGCGTCCGGGGCCGTCCTGGACGTTGCAGTCCTGGGCTGGAAGTTGTCGCAGCCTCAGGCGCAGAGCGATTGCTGCCACCCCAGTGGGGAGGTGTCAATATGGTGACTTCATTTTCAGACTCCCGTTCGTGTTCATATATATTGACGAGCTCTTGGGTTTCGTCGATGAAGCTGAGGTTGTAATTGGTTCTGCACCAAGGCTGGGTTTTGGAAAAGTCATAGTCGCATTTCCCCAGCCCCGATCCTTTGGCATTCGCCACACTGTGCGGGAGTCAGCGCGAGGGAGTTCTGGCGACGATGACGGCGCAAGAATGATTGTTTTCTGGGCGACAACAGCTGGTGGGAGGAAGTACCTTGGATTTGAGCCGTGGCGGAAACGAATGTTGTACCCGCGGATGCATTCGATGCCGCTCTTTGTACATCGCGAGCAAGCCGGTCGCTGCTCATCACCTTTGCATCAAGGATCAGCAATTTAATCGGCAGTCTGGACTAGGTGGGCTGGCACGTACACTTCAGATGCCTTTGATCATATAGATGATCAGTAAAGTCCTTTTAGGCGTGTGTTGTCACAACTCACCTTACACGGCAGCTCTGTGGATGAAAAGTGCATTAGCCGAAGCGCCAAATACCGGGACAGGGGGTCATTGCCAGCATACCTGACAGCCGGTCCTCGTCCTTGGAGTGTTCGACGACATGGCAGGCAATCTACAGATGACGGCGTGAACGTGGTGTGATTGTGAATGGAGGGCAAGTACGCTCCAGTTATCCCCTTTCAGCGGTTGCGGCAGGTTGTCACGCAGCCCGCAAAGCGGGGTGTGAAGGCAAAGGCGCGAACATGGCTGACGTGTGGGGACGGCCAATGGCGGCGCGGCTGATACGTAGTGTGGAGATGATGATGGGCACTAGTCGACTGGGCAAGTTTTACGGCGCGGACGGCGGATAGAAGTTACCATTGGATTTTGCTAGCCCGCTTGCCTTGAGTTACATCAACGCCTGCGACGGGACCTTCGAAGACGGCCGATAGAGCCGACGACATTGATTGTGGTGTTAGTAGACAATCGCGTACGATGGTGAGTGAGGCCTGGCAATCCGTCTGTAGCGCCTCGCCGCACCCCACAAGACCCCTGGGCGCCATGCGGGGGGCGGGGCCCCAACATGACGGAGCGTCGGCGTTTATCGGCCTCTGCGTCAAATGCCGCCCAACTGCGACAAGGAAAAAAGCCGCGCTCCACATGGGAAGTATCCGTTACATCGTCCAGGGACAGCCGTTTTTGCTAGAATCGGCCCTGGCCATGGAGAATTGGGCGATAAAAGTACTGTCTCTTCGACCGCAGACACTTTCAGGCCCGTGACATGGCTGGGTTTCCCTCATTCCAACCGTAAGATGTCCACTATCGGGCTTCGTTGCACCGAACTCTCACGTGTCATTCCAACTGCATCTGTAGAAGGGGCCCTTTATCGTCAGACCCACGGGCTCTCACTGCAATGAAAAGGTCGTCATTCTCTAGCTGTCGACGGGCAAACCTCCGCATCCAGCCCCAAAGTGGAGCCGGGCCCATCTTCTTTGACCAAAAAGGCCGGCACGGTTCGATTCGTTGCGCTTTATTCTAACGGCCTTTCGTTTCATCCGTGCTGTTGAGGTTTCGGAAAGACGATAACGGAGGATGTTGAGCAGCTCGTCAAGTCGATTTTCCGACAATCGATGCATGTCAACTGCAGCGGTGTTTGAGTAGAAGGAGCCAGTTCGCCGAACGGCCAGACCTTCCTTCTTGACCCAATCAATCCGCAATCCCTTGATCGGTCGGCTCTTGAGGGGAGATTTCTGTGCATTTTAACATCCTTCAGTGCGTCAACTACTGCTTGAGGCTTGAAAGTAATTCATTTTCCCCAGCTTTGCGACGCGTGATCAAAATGGTGTGCATGTCACCGGAAGCCAACCGTCATGTGACTGGCAAAGAGCTCCTTTAGGAGCATTTGATGAAGACACTGTCTATTTGGAGTCTGGCGTGGATGGTCCTCTCTGGCTCGAGCTGCTGGTCCAGATCGAATCCATGGTCCGCCTATACCAGTCGCGGATCTGAAAATAGTCAGCCCCAATCACCAGTAGACATATCACAAGCAAGCTTACTCCTTGGAACGGCTGCTGCACCTCCTTGTCACTACGGGACTTGAACTCCTTGCCCCAATCCATGAAGAGCACTCCGTAGACGGTAACGACTAGGCCTACGTCAGCACGCATCGCGGATCATCCGGTTCAATCACGTACAGAGGATGGCCCCCCATTGAGCCAGCTTCACGGCTTTAGTCCACTTTGGGCGCTCCCATTTCAGCGCCGTCCTCCGCCTATATTTGCGCTCGATGCGGAATTGGTGCTTGGGCGAGAGTTTGGTGAAGTCTGGTGGCCAGGTGCGCTTGGCCTTGTAGGGATTGTTGTGGATATTGAAGGGAAACTTTGTCCCTGGCTGAGCGCCCCTCCGGACCAGCGTACGCAACATGATGTGCGAGTGGTTTGCAAGACGGGGCGAAACCGAGATGTCCAGGCAGTCCCGCAGGCCTCGCTTGCTCACCGCCTTCATCATCTTCAGTCTTGGCAGGCAGCCCACCAAAAGCATTCATCGCAGTGACTCAACCCACGCAAGGCGCACTCGGTCCTTGATTTGCTCACGGTCCGAGAATCATTGTCATCATGTCGGCCGCAAAAGCTACCTTGGATGCGCTGGACCCCAGCAACAGCTCCAAGAACACGCTGAAGATTGAAAATGTGCGCTGCCCCGCCGCGCCGTCCCGCTGCATCCACTGACGACCCATTGCGCAGACCGACAAGCGTGACACTCTCGTCGCCGCCGAGAAGAAATACCAGCAGATATGGCAAGACACCAAGGTCTTCGAGGCCAACGCCCCTTCGACCGCCGAGGTGCCCTACGGCTCCATCGCTGCCGACGAGCTGCGCGCCCAGCAGCCCAAGTTCATGGGTACCATGGCCTACCCGTACATGAACGGTGTCCTCCACGCCGGCCACTCCTTCACGGCCTCCAAGATTGAGTTCGCCGCCGGTTTCGCCAGGATGGAGGGCAAACGAACCCTGTTTCCCCAGGGCTACCACTGCACCGGCATGCCCATCAAGGCGTGTGCCGACAAGTTGGTGCGCGAGATTGAGATGTTTGGCAACAACTTTGAGGGCTGCAAGGAGGACGATGTCGCCGAGGCCGGAAAGCCCGACGACGTGCCCGCTCCGACCCAGGAGACCACCAAGTCCGATGTCACCAAGTTCAAGGCCACGAAGGGCAAGGCCGCCGCCAAGACGGTCAAGACCAAGTACCAGTTCCAGATCATGCTTGCTCTCGGCATCCCCCAGGACGAGATCCACAAGTTTGCCGACCCGAACTACTGGCTGCAGTACTTCCCGCCGGAGTGCAAGAAGGACCTCATCTCTTTCGGCGCTCGCGTTGACTGGAGGCGCTCCATGGTCACCACCGACGCCAACCCCTACTACGACGCCTTTGTTAGGTGGCAGATGAACCGCCTGAAGGGTCTGGGTAAGATCAAGTTCGGCAAGCGTTACACTGTCTACTCGCCCAAGGATGGTCAGGCCTGCCTTGACCATGACCGGAGCTCTGGGGAGGGTGTCACCGTTCAGGAATACACCGCGTTGAAGATGAAGGTCCTGGAATGGCCCGAGAAGGCTAAGGAGCTCATCGGCGACAAGCTTCCCGCTGGTGCCAACGTCTATTTCGTTCCGGCTACCCTTCGTCCTGAGACCATGTACGGCCAGACGTGCTGCTTCGTCGGTCCCAAGGTGCAGTACGGCATCTTCAAGGCTAACGAAAACGATTACTACTTCGTGTCCGACCGTGCGGCTCGCAACATGTCCTTCCAGAACATCTTTGCCGAGTGGGGTGTTTTCCCCAAGGTCGTCGACCTCCATGGTTCGGACGTGGTCGGCACCCTCGTCGACGCGCCGCTCTCCGTGCACAAGGACGGCATCCGCATCCTTCCCATGGAGACGGTCAAGCCCACCAAGGGTACCGGTGTCGTCACTTGCGTGCCCTCTGACAGCCCTGACGACTACGCCACTACCCTGGATCTGATCAAGAAGGCCGATTACTACGGCATTAAGAAGGAGTGGGCCGAGTTGGAGATCATCCCCATCATCAAGACTCCCAGCTACGGCGACCTTACCGCCAAGTTCCTTGTTGAGAAGCTCAAGATCAACTCACCAAAAGACGCGAAGCTTCTCGCTGACGCCAAGGAACTGGCCTACAAGGAGGGCTTCTACCAGGGCACCATGGTCCACGGCGAGCATGCCGGCAAGTCCGTCCAGGTTGCCAAGCCGCTGGTCCGCCAGGCCCTGCTCGACGCTGGCCTTGCTTTCGCTTACGGCGAGCCGGACGGACAGGTCATGTCTCGTTCGGGTGACGAGTGCGTTGCCGCCTACCTCGACCAGTGGTTCTTCAACTACGGTACTACTGAGAACGGCGGTGACGGTGAGTGGTGCGATACCGTTCTCAAGCATCTCGAGGGCAGCATGAACACCTTCTACCCCGAGGCGCAGCACGCCTTCAAGATGACGCTTGGCTGGTTGTCGCAGTGGGCCTGCTCCAGGTCCTACGGTCTTGGTACCAAGCTTCCTTGGGACCCCTCGCAGCTGGTTGAGTCTCTGTCTGACTCCACTGTCTACATGAGCTACTACACCATCGCCCACTACCTCCACGGCGACATCTTCGGCAAGACGCCTGGTATTTCCAGCAAGCCTATTGCTCCCGAGCAGATGACCGACGAGGTTTGGGACTACCTTTTCTGCCGCACCGAGACCATCGACACCGACATTCCTAAGGCGGACCTTGACTCTATGCGTAGGGAGTTTGAGTACTGGTACCCTCTGGACCTCAGAGTGTCCGGCAAGGATCTGATCCAGAACCACCTGACCTTCTGTCTTTACATCCACACCGCCCTCTTCCCCAAGCAATACTGGCCGCAGGGCTTCCGTGTGAACGGCCATCTGATGCTGAACGGCGAGAAGATGTCCAAGAGCACGGGTAACTTCCTGACCCTCGGCGAGGCGGTCAAGAAGTTTGGTGCCGACGCGACCCGTGTCGCCCTTGCCGATGCCGGTGACGGAATCGAGGACGCCAACTTCGAGGAGACTGTTGCCAACAGCAGTATTCTTAAGTTGTTCGAGCTGAGGAAGTGGTGCGAGGAGATGGTCACCGACGCGCACCTTGTCGACTCGGAAGAAAAGTACAGGGAGATTCGTGAGAGCGGCAAGGCCAAGAACCCCGACACCATCCAACGTACCGGCGAGAAGTTGCTGTGGGACCGTATGTTTGAGAACGAGCTCAACAACCTGGTCCTGGAGACCAAGCAGCACTATGAGGAGTAAGTGGACCATCATTCTCTGAAGAAACGCGCGCTAATTATCTCGACAGTACTTTCTACAAGCTCGCCCTCAAGTCTGGTTTCTTCGACTTCACTGGTGCTCGCGACTTCTACCGTGAAGTCACGAAGGCGGCTGGCATCGGTATGCACGCCGACCTTGCCAAGCGCTACATCGAGTTGCAAGCTCTCCTTCTCACGCCCGTCGCCCCTCACTGGTCCGAGTACGTCTGGCTCGAGGTCCTCAAGAAGCCTACGACCATCCAGACCGCGCTGTACCCGTCTGTCCCCACGCCCGACGCGGCCCTTACCGCGGCTCGCGAGTACGTCCGTAACACGACGTCCAACATCACTTCGGCCGAGGGTCAGCAGGTCAAGAAGCTGGCCAAGGGCAAGAACGTCCAGTTCGACCCGAAGAAGGACAAGAAGCTGACCATCTTCGCCGCGACCTCGTTCCCCTCGTGGCAAGACCGCTACCTTGAGCTGGTGCGCGTCAAGTTCAGCGAGATGGGCGTCGTCGATACCAAGGCTTTGACTAAGGAGATTGAAAAGGCCGATATGAAGAAGGCCATGCCCTTCGTCCAGGGTTTGAAGAAGAGGCTCGACACGGGCGAGAAGCCGGACGAGGTCTTTGACCGCAAGCTGCCGTTCAGCGAGCTCGACACTCTGTGCGAAATGGTGGCCGGTCTGAAGCAGACGGTGCCCAAGCTCAAGGTCGTCGAGATCGTGAGCGTGTCCGAGGGCGGCAAGGCTGGTACCGTGGTTGGCGGCGAGAACAAGGACGAGAAGCGCGAGAGCATTCCCCAGGTCGCTGAGCAGGCGGTGCCGGGCCAGCCCACGTTCTTCTTTGAGAACTTGTAGGCGGATTAGATATGGGACAAGATAAAAAGATGAGATGAACGTTTAGACGTCTGATGAATAAAACATGATTTGGTTCACTGTGACATTCAGCATCAACATTCAGCAAGTGCTTAGCTTACGCGTCTGTGCCGACACCCAACTGCTCACTCAACTTCTCGATGATAACCCCAGTGGCCCACTCGAGACACACACTCATGTTCCCCTCCGCTTCCTTGGGCATGCCTTGGATGCCAATCTTCCGACACACATCCTCGTCCAGTTCTCCCTCGACATTACCGTCTTTGAACAAGAACTCGTGGTCCTTGACGTAGTTGGGCCAGACGATGTCGTCGACGTACCCCGGCGGATCCTCCCAGAAGCCCTCGAGAGTGACATAGCCACTACGGGCCTCGCGCCTCTGCTTTGCCGTTTGGTGCGACGTCCGCAAGAAGAGCTTAATGTCAAAAGCATCACGCACGCCTAACTCGGCCATCTCCTTCGAGTAGAGCAGAAAGCCATCGATGAGGGCTATGCGGCGCTCGGCCCAGTGCTCGCGGACGTCCGGGCGAGCGAAAAAGCTGCGCAAGCGGTCGGCTGCGCGCTCGATGGCCGCGGAGTCGACGCCGCACTCACCGACGGCATTCTGGTCCTCCTTGCTGACGAAGTCGGGGGGCGGGGTGCCCGCGTCGCGAATGTGGGCGAGGGCGGCGCGCAGCGCTGGCGCGTCGATGGCGTCCAGGCAGTCCCAGTCTTGCACGCCGTCGGCGCGGCGCGGAATGTCAACGTCGGTCTTGTAGAAGTCGTCTTCGTGCAAGATGTAGCTGGCGGGGAGGGCGTCGCGGAGAAGGCGGGCGAGGGTTGTTTTGCCGCTGGAGGAGGGGCCGGAGAGAGCGATGAGCAGGGCGGCGGATGTGAGGGGGAAGGATGGATTCGGAGGAGACAGAGTGGCCAGACGCGCGGCGTCGGCGGATGAGGGTGGCATGTTGTAGTAGTATTGGATAGATCTGTACTGTGCTAAGTAGCATTCGAGCAATGACGATCTGTTTCACATGTCTCTCGCCAACCCCGAAGTCTGCCACGACGACTCCAACACTATCCACCCGCCATGGAGCCCTCGCCCTTGACGCAGCAGTCGCGCCCCGACTCGTTCAAGCCCAAGGTCGTGCAGCTCTACGAGACGCTGTTCCACGCCGACAATGAAGACGCCGACCACTCGGACGGCTTCTGGGAGGAGTTCTTCCTGCTGAAGCCCGATCCCGCCAGCTTACGACGCGTCCTGGCCGACCTGAGCCCGGACGCCCTGCTACACCTGCAGGTAAGGGGAAAGGGAGAGGTTCGACGGCTTCCGCGCTGACCGCACCAGGCCCCCGCCCAGCAATTGTTCGCGCGCGCCATCCAGCGCATCAAGGCCGCTCGCGCGCCTGCCGACGACATCGCCCTCGATGTAAGACCAGACCAGACACTCCCGCCGCCGCGAGCCGCGCGACTTACGCTATCAGACTTTAACGGTCTTCCTAGGCGCCGTACTGAGCAAGAAATACACCAATCCCTCGTCAGACATCCTCTCGGTGCTCGCGGGCCTTGACGACGCCGACGCCGTCCTGTCCGAGTTTGTGGCCGCGCTCGATGTCATTATACGTAGTGGGCGGAGTAGTGAGTATACCGGCGCAATGGCAACTTGAAGCTGCGTGCTGACTGTCGGCAGAGCCAATCCGCCGCAAGGCGATCCGGGTTGCGTTGTCCATCACCTCCGGGGCGTACCAGACGGGCATCATCACCTTCTTCACGCACCGCGACCTGTTCCCGGCGCTGATGAAGTTCATCCAGGACTCCGACCCGAGCAGCGAGGCGTTTGAGCCGTTTGTGCTGCTTGGTTTGCTGTCAAACTACAACAAGTTCGAGTTCCAGAACCCGTACCGGCTGCGGCTCGACGACTTTGTCAACGACGTCGCGATCAAGAAGACGGTCCAGTGCTTGGGCAGCACGTGCCGCGAGGCGCGCGACAAGTACGTCGCGGTACAGGATGATCTGCCCGAAGGCTGGACCCTGGGAGGTACGCTCAGCTGGGTAGGGTTGGGTGCGCTGACAGGCTCCAAGCCGAGTAGCCCTGTGCTTTCTGCGGAAGAGGCGCAATCGGCCTTCACTTCACTTCCTGGGCCCGAGGCGGCTCTGCTGCTCTCGACATATGATTTTGTCAACGCGAACAAGCTGTTCGGATTCAATCTGGTCAACATGCCCGCGGCGGACAAGACGGAGATCACGCCGTTTAGCGCGTTCCTGTCGCTGACGTCGTATCTGAGCCAGCACGCGCATCGCTCGACGCGGACAACATTGTACGCGCATCTTAATCTTTTTATTCTGCAAATCATCATCGAGGATCAGGTGCTGGTGAAGCGCGTATGTAGCGACGATAGCAAGACTTTAGTCAGGCTGTGTCGGCAGCGACAGCCTTTCCTGCCCGTGGTCAAGGGCGATCGCGTGCTGGCGACTGTTTTGCTGGATATGATGATCGACTGCGTCAACCATAATCTGCGCCGCCGCCTCGACACGGATCTCTACATCCAGTCCTTGGGCTTGATCTTGCGCATTATCTCGTTCCTGGGAAGGTCCCGGATACGCCTTGGTATGTGTGACCGTGGCAGGTGACGAGTTTTTGCTAACGTGCGCAGTGTACCACTGGTCGGAGCTGTGGCGATCGCTGCTGTCGTTTATCCGATTCCTGACGACATACGCGGCAGACATCAAAACGTTGGGACACTCGTCACGGCTGATCAATGATGTGGTCAACGTGATTGCGCTGTCACTATCGACGGGCGAATCATTCCTGCCGGACCCGGCTGCGTACGACGACCTGTTCTACAAGCTCGTGGAGACAGGCGACATCCTGACAAAGTTCCGCGATGCGTACGACCTGACCAAATCGAGCACGAACAACATCGAGACACTCGTCAGCGTGTCGGCCCACTATTATGCACTGTTGGAGGGAGATGAGAAGGGCAAGGTCAAGAGCAAGAATCTCAGCCCGAGGGAAGTGAGTAAGGTGATTAAGCAGGGATACGAGACGCTGTCCATCCAGGCCAAGGAAGGCTTGGACCATTGGGACAGGTATCGCGAGACGGATCACAAGAGCACATTGAAGAGAATGGCGAGGTGCGCGGTCGAGGACGCAAAGGCACTGGTGGCAGAGAAGTAAGTGTGGCTATGTATTGACTGCTACTGGATGAGGCAGTTCCAATTTTGCTGGGTCAGCCAACCGGACAAGAGCCTCACGGCCCCGGTCGGCGACTCACGGCCCCGATCTGTTTTGTTCTTCGGACCTGTATTCTCAAAGAGCTTTAGGGGACAATAATTCGAACACCTGACTTCTAAGTTTGGGCTGCATGTTCCGAGAGGGTGAGGTGGTGATGCGTGTTCCTGGGCACTAGCGGACCGTGCCGAGTACTATTGATTAACTAGGAACCTTTCAATTTATCGACATCATCAAGGGCCGCGGACTGGAGGAGCACTGCGAGGCAGGCGGGGGTGGCTTTGCGGTGCACCAGCTCGTTACCATCTGCTTCTTTTGCTCTTCACTTTCACAAAAACACCCTTTTCGTCTGTCACTCGGGTCTCACACCTACAACCCATCCTCTTTTACTCAAGAGTCACCCACTCGCCACTCCTCCTTCGCTAAGCATAGATTCAGCATTGAACAGCATTGACCTTTGCATATCGGCATACGAAAGACCAGAATCCACACACTAATTTTCGCTCAAGAGACACGGCACATTCGCACGACAGACACATCCTCACACATCTTCCCACGCACATCTTCGGACACACTAATTCCTCACACGCATTGAACCTTCACGTTCCTTGGAGACTATCTCAACAACCTCATAACAGCAACACATCAAGCCAAAAAGCGACGCCAATGTAAACCAACAAAGCACAATGAACAACAGCCCACAACAAGCGGTACCTCCGCCCTCGCCGCCGCCCTCACCCTCACCACCCCCCTCTGTCCCTCGTCGCTCCGAAGAATCCACGACACCGGTCTTCCTCCACTCCGAGGCATCGCAGTCGCCGTCGCAGTCGCCGTCGCAGTCGCCATCGCCAACAAACATGGCCCACCAGCCCTTTCCGGCAGACTACCCGATCGACTACAGGCCGCCCACCGAACCCGAACCCGCGGCCCCAGCCGGACCTAATCCCTTTCTTCCCCTCCCCTGCGACCTGGACCGCCCGCCTCCCACCCCGGAGTCTCCGCACATTGCCAACTCAACCCAGCCGCTTCCGCCGCTGCCGCCTTTTCCATCCCCGGACCTTCCTCCGCCGCCGGGACAGGACCAGGACCAGGACCAGGCTCAGCACGTCTCGCTGGATCAGCGGCCCCCGACGCCGCATGCCAGGACTGGGAACTCGGCTGCTGCGCGGTTTCATCTCGCGACTGCGCTGCCGGTCCTTTTCTCTCGCGTCAGGCTTAGTCGGCGGAGTGGTGGGAGCAGTGCTGCTGCTGCTGCTGCTGGCTCTTCCACAGATACCGCCGCCGCGGGCACAACCATCGACGCAGACACCGACGCCGACGCCGACACAGACGCAGATGTTGAGGCAGATGCGGAGGCAGACGCAGATATAGAGGCAGATGTAGAGGCAGACGCGGAGGCAGGATCAATTACAACAACAGCAGCGACAGAACTCCCCACCCCCGCCAACGCCTACACAGTCACCTGCCCCTACAACAACAACACCATCAACAACAACAACAACAACAACAACAACAACAACAACAACGCCATCAACACCCCGCCCCGCGGCCGCAGCACCACGCGCGGCCCCGCCCCCGCCGTTGGCGTCGCCAGCCACGACTACTTCACGCCGTTCGACGCGCATGGCGGCGACGACGCGCACACCTCGGCCCCGACCTCCACCGCGCCGTCCATGCACGAACTCCTGGCCTCGACCATGCGCGCCTCGCAGGCCCTCGAGCAGGCCGGCGCTGCCGGCAGCCGTAGCCAGCTGAGCATCGCGTCGGTGGCGTCGGCGTCGTCGGAGGCGGGGGTGCTGTCGTCATCGCCGCTGGGGGTGCCATCGCCTACGCTGGCATCGACATTGGGGGTTGGCGATGGAGGGGTTGGGGAGAGTGCGAGTGCGAGTGCGAGTGGGACTGTGAATGTGAGTGCCAGTGCCAGTGTGCCTGGGGGTAGGTCGCCCAGTGTGGATGTGGCGCCGCATCCGCGAGGGCGTGGCGGGAGAGGCATACGCTTGCGGGAGTTTGGGAAGCGCATTGATGCCGTGATGACGGGGAACGGCGGTGGTAGTGGGAGTGGGAGTGGGAGTGGTAATACGAATGGGGGTGAGGGAAGTAGTAGTAGTGATGGTGGGGGCAATACTAATGCTAATGCTACTGTTAATGCTAATGCTAATGATAGGAATGGACGAGGAGAGCAGTTGCTTCCGGATGGGAGCAGTGGCGCCGGACAGGTGGGTGCGGGCGCGGACGTGGAAGACGCGGGCAGCAAGGGGAGCGGCGGGGGAGGCAGCGATGGGCGCAGACATTATTTTCGCAGGCAGCCATGCCGCGCTTGGAGTGCGGTCGCGCTGGTTATTACTGTTGTTGGGGTGGTGATTGGTGTTGTGATTCGGTTTATTGCTTTGAGGAGTAGGTAGGTAGGTGGTTTGGTCGGTTGGTGAGCTTAGTTTCGGTTGGGGGGAGTAATACGTGATGGTTTGAGGAGTTGGAGTTATGTTTGTTAGTTTGCATCTTGTTCTATTTGTTGTACGCGGCTTTGATTTCACTCTGTTTGTTGCTGTCGTTGTAGCTACCAAAGAGAAACGCAGTAGTGGTAGTCTTCCTTCTTTATAATACAAAGGGCTTTTTGTGTCCACGACTACAGGCTGATGAAAATTCCGTAGCAATATACGCCAAAATGATGCGGTTAAAACAGGTTAGACGGTCAGTTCATTGGATTTGGAATTGCACGCCACCTACAAAAATATCACCCGTTTCTTGCTTCCACATAGGTAACGTTTTTTAATAATTTTAGCCATCCTTGTGGCGGCTTGCGGCATGCAAAAATCCAGGCAACGAGGCAATGTGCACCGCTCAAGCGGCTCCAGGTATGTGGTGTGTTCGAGCGGGGTATTGTGCTCTTAAGCACCGCCCGTGTAACCTGTACGTGCCCAGGAAGATAAGTTCTTATACCGATGGCCCCATGTTCTACTTCATGCGTAGATTCCGTCAATATCTATCACTGTCTTGAACATCAGCTACTTAGGATCAAGTTAATTTCAAACAGACTTAATCACGGAGTCTTCATTGCAATTGGTTGCCTTTTCAAAGTAGGGCTGATTTACTAAAGAGTGCTTATGTGTCAGGTGGCAACAACCCTGTGATACAAAATGTTACACTAACGTTGACCGGCTCGGCCGCAGCTGAAAGTCAGCAAGTCTCTTTACATCTAAAGTTCCACTGGACCACCAACTAGAGTGTGATTGTGCTACTATTGTAACTATCTGTACGGTCGATCTTAGCCTTGGTTACTTAAAAGACTGCTGCCTAAAGTCAAGAGGCTGAAGACACTTCTTATACCATGGCAACTCTCCCACCACAGGGCTAATGCCCTCTTAAGTCATCTCATGCTTAACAAATCCCATCGCAACACCCATTGCCAATATGCCATCAACTGGTATGTGCCTCTAAGTTATATTTACAGCATGGTCTAATTAACGTCAGGAGACGAAAACTATCCCATGCTTCGTGCAGAGAGCATCTCAACATCCACGGATATTAGGAGCAACGCAAATGAATCTCCAGGAGCACCACAACAAGAATGGATCCCGTTGGTTCTGAAGAAGTCTTGGACTATTCCCCTGGCAATACTATGCTTCCTTTTCGTGGCACTACTCGAGGCACTCGATGTTTTTGTGACCAGAAATCAAGGCATATCCATCAACGAAAGCGGGCTCGTATTCATGGTCAGGTACCTTCCAACGTTCTGTGTTGTTTTGCTCAGTTTCGTTTGGAAGTCCATGACCAACGAAATCAAAAAAGTTACCCCATGGTCCGCGATGAGCAACAAATGGATGGCGGCCAAAGATTCGGTTCTCGTTAATTACGTCAACAACCTCGAAATCCTTTCGCTTTTCTCCTCCTCCAGACGAAAGCACTGGTCAATGTTTCTGGCAATTTTCGTTGGGATCCTTACCGCAATCGCAGTTACAGCTGCCAACGCCTTGACGTATACCAAGCTTTCCGTCACCACGCAGCAGGACACCACAATTGAAATCCTATCCCGCTTCAACTTTGATGGAACACTCGTCCGTCACAACAATACGTTGGCGATCCCAAGAGACCATACTGGAGCTCGCCCCTACGCAAGGGTGACCGCTGAGCGACAATCCAGCGGACAAGCGGCACCATACACAAGCGGAGTTTTTGCCTTCGATGAGTTCGCTAGCACATTTGAACTTCCACTGGCGAATGCTTCCCTTCAAGTCAACGTGTCCACCTTCACGGCAGACTGGAACTGTCAGCAATTAAATCTATCATTAGAGATAGAAGAATACGGGTATTTCCGGAGAATTAATGCACCCAAGGAGAGCAACCCTGGCGTAGACTGCTTTCAGGACATTATTCAAACAATTGATCCAGGGTACGGATCGGAAGAAATTGCCTGGCTTAACGTCGCTCCTTGTAAAAACGAGACGGACATCCGGCTTCTCGCAACATTTCTGGCAGTCCCTGTACCTCCCGGGCCGGAATATTTTCCAGCAAGAGCATTTGAACTTATTTGTACTCCGATGTTCAGTACAGGAGAAGCACTAGTGCAAGTCAACGCTTCATCCGGGCGGGTCACGAATTACACAATCAACCATGAAACAATCAACAAAATCGACATAAATATATCTATGGAAGCTCTATACGCTTATTTGAATAACCCTACCGATGCGCGTTGGAGAGTACCGATTGTTAACGTCTCACCGATAGAGGCTGTTAATTCGACCACCATTAACCAGACATTAAGGGAATTCCTCCGTTTTTACGATAGTGACCCTTTCTTCATGCCCTTAACAGATGGGCTGCTTAGGGGGTATAGTCAAAACCACGTCCACTTGGATAATCAGGATATTTTTAAACATGAGGTCGAGACCCTCGCTAGCCAAATTTTGGTACAGCTTGTCAGCTCGTTTGCGCGCGTGAAAGACTCTACTAAAACACGTGGAGTGATAACCCTCAGTCAATCCAGGCTCTTCTTACGGCAGCTTGCGCTCCGCTCTCTCCAAATCATTCTGGTTATCATAGGAGCTGCCAGTCTCCTACAATCAACTTTATTAAGACCGAAGTCTTTACTCAAGCAAAACCCTGGGCCAATTGCTACTACGGCCATAACACTCGCACAGTCTAAACCTTCCATTAATCAGTTATTCGAGCCACACGCGGTTACTTCGGATAAGGCTTTGAAAACCTCACTCTCAGATATATGTTGGCAAATACAAGAATCCAAATGCGGCAACGCGACTGGACCATTGTTGGACGTCGACATAGTCTCTTTCTTTAAAGCTGATCCCCTACACCAGTCCGGTTGGAGCCCCTATGCTCTACGTATTTGGTCAAAATATGCTATTTCCGTAGCTTACTGCACTGCCATCACTACTCTTGCGATCCTACAAAAGGTATCAATTACGGACCACGGACTATGTTATATCCACTCAGCGGCATCAGGCCTATTCGACTACGCACCTACCGTAATTTTACTTCTACTAAGTGCATTATGCTCTGGGATTGACGCCGCTATGAGATCAGTATCGTCTTATAGTAGCCTACTTAAGGTATCAAAAAAATGGCCTCTTCTTTCCAACTTCCAAGATGGTCCAGGCCTCTATGGCTTACTCAAAGCTTCAAGAGTGAAGCTGGCATCTAGAGAATTTGGCTTTGCACTTATTGCCACTTCAGTTGCGACACTTCTTTTTCCTTGGATCAAAATCGCCGCCGCAGGGCTCTACCAGACCACAACGTCTATAGCTCTGGAGCCGATAATAGTGCAGCTGGACTTAAGCCTAGTTAAAAAAGACGCTAGCTACTGGTTTTCTCAAATGTCCGATACGGAGCGAGCCTCACAATACGTCGAGTGGACAATTACACCAGACTCGGCCATCGTTCAGAGGCCAGGGGCCCTCGATAACCTTGTTATTACTAACCTTACGGGTTGGGCTCCGAAAGCCGGTGAAAATAAAACAGCAGGCTATGAAATCGAGGCCAGAGTTCCGGCATTCGCAGTTAACGTTTCCTGTGAAGTTATCTCTTCAGGGGAATTTGGCGCTGTCGCCTTTTGGAATACGGACTGCGATAACAACCCATTTTTCGGTTTTCAGTGCAGTACTCGTCATTGTCTGGCAACTCTGAATATTACCGAAAAGGACCAAAAGTTTGGCGGCATCAACTTCATGGGACTTAATTACTCCGAACACGGAACCTCGGAAAATATGAGTGCACCACAGTGTTCTAACAATACTCTCCAAGCATTTGCCGGAGCATCCTATTACGGTGTCGATTTGAGTGATAATGGAGATATATTCTTCAATATTAACGGCACTCTAATCCTCTTCTTGGCTGATTACTCAAGTGTTATTGGCCCGGTCCAAAACTATACCCCTATTAACACAGAGAAAAGCACTGCCGTTGACCCTAGCATGTTTAACGTCTCACTACCAACATTGCGCGCTTTGTCCTGCACGAAAAACATATCCGTTGTGCAAGTCAACGTCACTTTCGCGCAGTCAACGCGCGTTGATATAGGTAATGGAGTTACGACTCTGCCATGGGCTCCGGTTAGCTACATCCGTGAATCGATCGAGTATACGGCACGCGTGACAGAGAGACTAGATTTTTTAGACTACCTAATACCAGCTTCAAATGGTGGACGGGTGTCTTTGTCTCGCGAAGGATTCCTTGAAGGCGTAGTTGATACGCTGAACAGCAGCTCTCTCTGGCCAAGTAGGGGATCTAGCTCAAATTTTTTCCAGCTTCTAGCCGCCTATGGGGAATACAAGATAAAGAACCTTACGGCTTTACTCGACGCAAACCAACTCGCTATAGCGGCAGAGAAAATGTACGAAGCAGTTGTCTGCGAATTGCTTACTAGGCAGCGACCCGCCGCTCGAGACAAGGCAAACGCAACAAGCATAAAGGAATTTAGCGGGATCATACGTCACCACCGCGAAGTCATTAGCCAGGACCTGACAACCACAATTATTCTAGAGGCTCTCCTTACGATGGTGTTCTGCTGCCTTCTATGGGTCATGTACCGTACTCCAAGCACGGCAATTCTACCCAAGCAGCCCGACTCCATCGCGGCGCGACTCTCGCTCTTGGCCAACAGCACGCTGGTGCAGCGCTTACGCGAAATGGAACCTTCTTCAATGGAGAAATCAAGTATATGGGAAGAGAAGGCCAGCCTCGGTTGGTGGAAAGTTCCCAATACAGACGGCCAAGCTTCGCAGCAGTGGAGATGGGGAATCGACGTGGGCACCGCAGTATCGCAGAAGGATTGGAGACACCCACCTTGCGAAAGCCCAGACGAGACTTCAAACGAGGCCGGTGATGGAGATGCGGCAAACAGCGCAACGGATACGCAGCAAAGTAACTACTTGGCCGAAGGCGAGGATGGAGACGAAACGGACGAACAACAGCGTACGCCCCAAAACAACGACACGACAGAGACTATTCCATTATGCTCTCTAAACCTCCATGAAAGAAACTCCCAAATAAAGGAAGAAAACACAAACTGCAACCCCCAAACCACCACTCCCGACCCACAACAAAGCATAACAAACGCTCAACCGCCTCCTTCCCAAAACACTCACACAACGCAAACAACACCACCATGCTCCCCAAACATCAACGAAAGTGTCTCCCCAATCGACGCAGAAAACCAAGAAAACACACACAACAACCAGCATCCCAATTCCGCCACCTCACCAACCCCTAACCATCACTGTCCAGACCTCCCCCCACTATCACCAGTCTCCTCGCTCTCATTCTCCGATGATGATGGGGATGGGGATGAGCATACACCCCTGGGTCCGGATATTTCGCTTTCGCCGCTTCTTTCTCGGTAGCTAATGCAGTGCGCTGGAAGCTGGAAAGGAATCGGACTTGTAGGAGGCAGGTTGGCAGTGAGATGGATGGAAAATGATGCTGGAGTTTTACGAAGGTACGAATGTTTGGGTTTGCGGTTTCGGATGCGAGTACTGACTACCTAGGGATTTTTAGGGAGTTGGAAGTCGCTCGCTTATAGTCACTGGAAGTACATTCGCATTCTACAAAAGCAGTATCAAATTGCGTTTCAGCCTTACTGAAGATTAGATTTCCTTGCATCTTTCCCACTCTTTAAATCTTCCACAGCCTCGCCGCGCATAACACTATGCATATAACACTCCCCAATTAATTTCCAGCAGTTCTTTTACAGACGAAGGATGAAAGGCGTAACATCACTGAAAACATATAGACTACGTCGTTTTCTTCAAGTCCACCAGATCCAAACTGAGATATCTTCACTGAGTGCGAAGGATGTTTCAGTTCATACATACCACTTTAGCATTTTCCGTGGAGTAAGTCATATTTTCTTCTTGTGCAGCTTTCCGTCGGTCCTTTGAGACATCCCCTTCCATCAATGGTTGAACAAGACAGGCAGCAAAATGTGAACAATCTTGTTTTAAAGATACAGGCTTGCGGCAATATTTGTTGTGTTGATATATGTTATTGAGTAGTAAAGGGGATATTAACTTACAGCGTCATCGTTAGCCGGTTGAGTCAGGCTATGGATTATAAATCAAACCCGACATCTACCATAGCTCCTAGCTTCCCGGAATTACTTCTGGTATTTAATCCTTCCAACCCACATAGTAGCTACAGACTCAAACTTGACATCCGTTATAAGATTTCATTCTAGACAACCAAGCACCTACAGCCAAACATGCCGTGAGTTTCATTCTTCTATTCCGCTTCTACATTTGCCGCTTTCCATCACTGACACATGCCAGCCAAACAACCGAGCAGCGCGTTCTCGAGCTCATTTCCTCCGGAGCGGCAGAAAAGCAGCACCACCAAGCGGGCGAACTCTTCTTGCTCTTCGACCAACTCTCGCCCATCCACCCGAACGACCTCGCAGCCCGCGGCGGGAACTGGGTAGGCGGAGGCTTCGAAACCGGACATCCCGCAGGCCCCTGGCTCCAGGAGATAAAGTGGGTGGGCAAGAAGTTCTACAGCACGGATGACGTGCAGCCCATCCTTGCCGAGACGCCGGATGGCGGGAAAGAATGGCTTGAGGAGTGGGGGCGGGCAAAGGTGTGTTGATACTGCTGCCTTTGGTGGATGTGAGGGGATGCTGTTGCTCACTGTCGCGCAGGTGATTGAGGCGAAGTATCGTGGTGTCTATACTGCGACGATGGTGTACGACGACTACCCCATATTTGACTACTTCCGTCGCCTGAACGATGACTTCGTCATGGGAGTTATGGAAACGAAGAAGTGGAAGGATGAAGGAGTTAGTTTCTTCTGGCTACAAAGGGCTTGATTCGGTGTAGGAAGTCCAGTGGATGATTGATTTACTAGCTCTTCCCAAGTTTCCGGTTCTAGGAACTAGGAAGCCAGTTGCGTTGAACGTAAAGTTGTTATTGTCGGTGTAGATGAATCGATCTAGCTTAACCTTCCACTCCTTCAACAAAACTCTGACGTACACTTGGATAAAGTATCGAGTCTCATTAGGACCTCGGCTTCATGTCTCCTGAACAAAATGTGGGTCATATACAACAGAATTTGTAAGCCCTTTCGAATGCAGGTGCATACACAGTTCTTGTGACATGACCTACTTTCTTATCCAATAGCCCTCATTCAAGTACCATTGGCGTGGATTTGATCCAATAGCTAAGAGAAATGACCACAACCATGGATTGCAAAGATAAAAAAATTGGTAGTGTTCGATACTATTCTACGAT
This sequence comes from Aplosporella prunicola CBS 121167, assembly GCF_010093885.1. Classification (NCBI taxonomy): domain Eukaryota; kingdom Fungi; phylum Ascomycota; class Dothideomycetes; order Botryosphaeriales; family Aplosporellaceae; genus Aplosporella; species Aplosporella prunicola. Next base: position 66,713 of record NW_022983542.1, read on the forward strand.
CCTTTCCCTTCATGCAGGAGGTTTTATGGAACTGCAAGCCACCGAGCTACACGTATCACAACAAACGATTGCGTGCAAGGAATGTCGGGTATAAACCAATGAGGTGGAGCTACTAGTCCGTAGCTTACCAAGCCCGGACCCGCTGATGTATCTGATTGGTGGTGGCGCCTGGCGCGGGTGACCCTGACCATCACTGATGCTCCGCTAACGAAGATGCCGAAGATGCCGATTTCCTAGCACGACGGCAAGCATACGGAATGCGACGTCACTGCAACGTTGACATGGTAAATGTGGTGAAAGGGAGTAGGATTGGTAATCATCTCTTTCTTCTAGCAGAACACCCCATGAGTTGACTGAAGTCCTATTAAAATGCGAGTAAAGGTTGATTCTCTGCTCGATACCTTTACTCAACCTCAACCTCGACTATTCAACGTGTGATCAACGCTCAACCAAAATGCCTTCTGCCATTGTCACTGGAGCAACCGGTATTAAGCCAGTGGCAAGTGTGTAGCGCCAACGGATGCTAACGGTGAAGTAGGAATTCTCGGCCGGGGAATCGTGAACGAGCTGGGGAGCAAGCCTGACGAATGGTCAAACGTCTACGCCTTATCGCGCTCAAAGAAAGACAGCTACCCATCGAATGTGCACCACAATCACCTCGACCTGACCAGCTCTGCGGAGCAAATGGCCAAGGACTTGAAGGATATCGAAGCCGAATATGTTTTCTTTGCAGCGTATGTGGACGTCGGTTCCGCCGATGAGAACAATCGTGTTAATGGTACGTTTTCGTTGTCGACTCGGCCATGATGGTCAAAACAAAGTTATCAACACTGAAGCATACTGACGAGAAACTGCAGGCGACATGTTCTCAAACTTCCTCAAAACATTCGAAATCAACGGAACCGTCTCCAAGATCAAGCGTATCATACTTGTGTGCGGGCTCAAGCAATACGGGGTTCATCTGGGCAACCCCAAGCAGCCCATGGAAGAAAACGACCCCTGGCTCCCAGAACCGCCCTCGAACTTCTACTACCGCCAACAGCGCACACTGCACGACTTCAGCAAGAAGCACAACACCGAGTGGGTGGTGACGTACTCGAACGAAGTCGTCGGGTTCGCCAAGGGCAACTACATGAACCTCGCCAGCTGCCTGGGGCTGTACGCAGCCGTGCACACCGTCCTCGGCAACGGCAAAGAGCTGCCATTCCCGGGCTCGCAAGCCGTCTACACCAAGTTCGACGTCTTCACGTACACCAAGCTGCACGCTCAATTCTGCCGGTGGGCGGCGCTGGAGCCGCGCGCAGGGAACGCGGCCTTCAACGTCGTCAACGGCGATGTCGAGTCCTGGCAAAACCTGTGGCCCAAGCTCGCCGCGCGCTACAACCTGACAGTGCCAGCTGACCAGTTCTCGCGCCCGGCTCCAGATGCATCGGATTACCCGATGGGCGACGTGGCGCCGCTCTCGTACTTCGCCAAGGAGCTCGGTGTGGAGGGCCACACGCCGCCGTCGCGCCTGCAGCAGCGGATCGATTTGGAGCGGTGGAGCAAGAAGCCCGAAGTCCGAGACGCTTGGGCGACGCTGGCGAGGCGCCACGGACTGGATGAAGACGCTATCGAGAAGGCGACGTGGGGGTTTGCCGCTTTTGTCTTGGGCCGCGACTACGATCTTGTTGCGAATATGAGTAAGGCGAGGAAGCTGGGATGGACGGGCTATGCTGATTCCTGGGAGAGCTTTGAAGAGGTTTTTGGCGAGTTGGAGGACGCAAAGGTCCTGCCGCGGTCTAAATAAGTAGGTTGCGGATGTTAGTTTGCGTATATAGTCCGTCTTGATTAATACCGCAAAAACGAAGAGCTCCTGAATTTAGAGAGTCCACCTTCACTCACTACAGACGCAAAGGACGCAAGCAGGAGTTTCAAAAAATAGAGTCGTATTGCTGGCGTTGCCACCATCTCTGCCCACGACCAAATCTATTCCGCTTCGCGCCCTTACACACCTCATCGCGCAGGGCCCTCGACTCATCAACCAACAAATACGTGCAATAAGCGGCGCAACTAACCGCGACGACATACGGCTCCAACGCGGGCGCAGCTCTGCGCCACGCCGGCGAAAACGGCACCTGAGCACCCAGGCCCAACTGGCCGAAGCGATTCGAGCCGGCGATAAAGACGCGCCCCGTCCGGTCCAGCAGCGCGACATGGTCCTCGCCGATGTCGAAGTCGCGGATGCGGGGCAGCGGCTCGTGGCGCTCGCCAGGACACGCCACGGCGACGAAGTCGTCGCCCGCGAAGGCGAAGTCGGTGAGCTCGTCGGCCGCGCTGCCCGGCACTCCCCACAGGTACACCATGCCCTCGGCCTCGTTGAGCGCGCCAGCGTACCCGCCCCCGCCGCGGATCTGCGTTATGTCCAGCTCCGGGTTGTCGAGGTATTTGACCATGCGCGGGCGGTCTGGGGGGTTGAGGGGGCTGAGCGCGCGCCCGAGCATCTCCGCCGTCGCGCTCGGCGTGCCCCACGTGTAGACACAGTTGCGGTTATGGCGCGTGAGCAGGAGGGTGAAGGTGGCGGCGTTGGCGACGAGCTGCTTGGCCACACCGGGGACGACGTACGTGAGCACGTCCGGCGGCAGGTCTTTGGTGTGCGGGCCGCGCTGGCTGCTGTTCATGTACCACTGCTGCATTCTCCCGATGCTGGGGAATTCGCTGATGTAGGTGTCTTGCATTGTCAGGTTCTCGCCGACGTATTCGAAGATGACTGCACATCTGCCCCCTCCGGTCGTGGCTACGAAGCATATTTCGGGGAAGCTTGGTCGGAGGTCCTCGAAGGCGATGAGCCGGCTCGGAACACTTCCGGGTGGAATAAAGGGCGCCATGAATGCTATCTGGCAGCTGTGCGTGCACACGGCTCCGCGGCATTGTTCCGAGTCGCCAAAAAAAGAGTGAAAATGAGGGTGAAGGCACGCCACGTTATTTTCCTGCTCCGGCAATTTGTCGTACTTTTTCTCGACGCTGCTCAGTCTGTAGAACTCGTTGTCCAGAAACACTAGCCCGACATATCAGCTGGATGCGAATTTTCTGTATGAATGACAGACAAGGAATCCAGACCGACTGTCTCCGAAACACCCGCCCAGACGACTTTCAACGAGTTTTCCGCGAGGATGAGGTTTTGCGGCGCCCATATCGACCCTCTATGCAGTTGACCTGATAGCTGGTGGTGTCCGTTGAAGCCGAAGCCGTGGAGCGACAATGCCGACCTGTTATCTGGAGAGTAAAGCGGCCCCATGGCCGCCATGGCCGTGGAGATTGATTCGGCACGAAATGGTAGGGGTGGATTTTTCAAGGTAGGAAATGGAGGGGAAATAATGACTGAACGAGTGGAAAGAGAAGCGAAAAGAAGAGCCGAAGGAAACTGTAGTCGCTACCTGTGTGTTCTTGCCCCTCTGCAGTTGACTCTCGTGCTCCTTCCCAAAGGGAGTCGCATCTTGTCACTACGTGTCCAAATCATGGTGCGCAGCGCAGCTTGGAGCGATGCCGAGGGGGGTGGGAGCGTTGTCGTCGTAGTGCCGGCCCCAACAAACACCGACCTTCTCCCGGATGAAGACATGGCGTCTTATGGAACCCTCTCATGACATGACGCAAAGAGTTGTTTGCGGGGCCCGCCTGATGATGATGTCAAGCATACATGTGAAGAGAGTCGCGACTCCGCACCACCACCACCACCGCCCCCGCACGTCGTCGACGTGGATTTGTCAGATGCCCCCATGTCAGTTATATCATCAATCCCCACGTTTATATTTCGACAAAAACTACCTCGAAAAATGTAGATACCTACACCAACTGATCGACTGTCCAAAAATGCCCACTGCAGTAGTCACAGGCGCCAACTCGGGCATTGGCCACGAATTCGCCAAACTCCTCATCAAAGAAGTATAAAAAAATCTCACTAGCCGGCCATACCCGCCAACGCCCCAACTAACGCGGCACCAGGGCTACGACGTGTACGCCACCGACGTGCAAGTCGGGGACAAGCTGCAAAGCCTCGCCTGCAAGCACGTGCACCTGGACGTCTCCTCGCCCGAGTCGATCCAGTCCTTCGCGCAGCAGCTGTCGAACCAGCCGGTCGACCTGCTCCTCAACATCGCGGGCATCATGGCCCCGCCGGCCACCGACCTCCTCACCACCGTCGACCTGCCCGCCCTTAACCGCACGTTTTCTGTCAACGCCTTCGGCCCCCTTCTCCTCACCCAGTCCCTCCTCCCAAATCTGCTCGCCTCGCCCCACCCCCGCATCGGAAACATGTCCAGCCGCGTCGGAAGCATTGCCGATAATGCCTCCGGCGGCTCGTATGCCTACCGTGCCTCCAAAGCCGCCCTCAACAGCATCTCCAAGTCCTTGGCCGTCGATCTGCGCGACAAGGGCGTTGTAGTCGTTGTACTGCATCCCGGATTCGTCAAGACAGCCATTGATCCCAGAATCCATGAGGTGAAGGAGGCTGTGAAGCCAGAAGAGGCCGCCGCGAAGCTGTGGCGCGTGTTAATGAGTAAGGGACTAGAGGATTCGGGACGGTTCTGGCATCGGGAGGGCCAGGAACTGCCGTGGTAGGTTGCGGGCGTGGCTTTTTGATAGATAATGAGGTATGAGATGCGATGATGTTATCATGTGAAGATCTTTGAACAGCTCCGACTCGACTGTGCGGACCATGGTCAGTAAGTCCACAAGCGTAGGTTCTCACCATAGTCGACTGAACTTGGTGATGGAAATCCACCATTCATAGCTGTTGATGATCATCACCGAAACGCCCCAGTCTGGAAGAACCTAGACGTTCGACCTTGGACATTCTCAGAAGTTGCCTATTTGGGCCATGGGTTAGTAAGCCTCCAGGTCTTCGCGGCAGTCACCCACCTGCTGCGCACTAAAAGCTAGACGTTCGAAGTTGTTGAGCTGGTTGCCATTCTAGGCCATGCAAGTATTTCTAGGTGGAACAAAGCAGACACACGCGACTGTCTGCTAGTTCTCCATTCGTCAGTGTGCTCTTTGTTAAGAAGAATGCTCTCAACAGCGTGTGTAAGTGGCAATGTCTGACGGAATTGACTTCAGGTTGGTCCTATTGTACATGAATTATCTCGACACTTTGTATAAGTCAGTTACCAGCTGGTCAAGGTCACCCTCAGACCCTACTGAACAAGCCTTTGCGTCTGTACGGAGATCTTTGTCCCCCCCCCCCCAAGGCATGCGTATTTACAGGCGAATTATTGCTAAGCTGACTGGCACAATACGATCAGTCAACTTCCAACGCAAGCACAATCTGCAGACAGAGCATCCGCACCTACCCAGTGTTTAACTCAGCCGATGCGACACATGCGCGTCTCAGGATGATGATTATAGTCAAAGGCCTGCAAGATAGCGGTAAGATGGGCCAAAGCGCCACAAATGACCAAGATATGAAAGATCTGGTGGGAGCTGCCGACGAAATCGAAAGCGCCGGGCCAGAGCTTCTCTGGATACTTTGAGGCGTAGACGAGGGCGCCGCTCACGTAGAAGACGCCCTCGAGCACGATCCAGCACCAGCCCATCTGGCGGTGCGCCTGCGCGATGCCGAACTCGCGCGCCGCAAACGTCATGGGGATGATGCCGACGAGGCCTAGCGACATGAACATCGCTGTGCGGAATGTCTTCCACTCGTTCGTGCGGCAGCGCGGCGTGATGATCAGCAGCGCGCAGCCAGCGGCAATGGTCGAGATCTGCGCCGTCAGTGATGAACAGAAACGTACCAAAACGCGGCTTAGCCGTACATACCAGGAAGACGTAGAAGCGGTAGGTTGTCGGGCGGCAATAGTAGCCGTAGTAGACGCCGGGCACCCAGCTGCCGGCCGTCAGGCATAGGATGCCCAGGAAGTCCATGAACAGCCAGCGCTCATGGGCGTCGAGCGAGTGGTTCGAGAAGGTGTGGAAGGCGGTAGAGAAGGCGAAGCAGAGGAATGCGCCGCCGAAGAAGCAGCCAAAGACGACGAGGTCTTCGTGTGTCGCTGAGACGTAGCGCTCGGCCAGCGCGTCCCATACGCCGCGTGCTGCGACGACAAAGACCACCAGCCCTAGCAGGTGGCTGTAGATGTTGACGGTTTGGTTGTGCAGCGAGCCCAGACTCGCCAGCGACTTTTGATAGGAGTAGCTCAACGGCCTGTATCCGCTGACAATGTACTCATTGTCCTGCTGCCAGGGGGGCAGCTCGTGCCAGCAGAGCAGCTGGGCGCCGTCTTTGGCCTCTGGCTTCGAGCTCTCAGCCGCCTTGTCCGCCTCTTTCGCCATTCTCGTGATGTCTACAGTTTTCCATTTCTCAGTGCAGTTGGGAGAGGAGGCATTGAGCTGTGGGTCCGGGGTCAGTGGATCCCGTTAAAACCGTTGAGCATTAACTAACCGAGTCATCCCCGGGGTGGCGTCGATTAATTTATTATATATTCGTGATGAAAATGACGCACATGGGCATGGGAATAGCACCCAATGCTCTAATGACCGTCGACGACCATTGTTCTATCCGGTAGTTTTGCCGTCAGCGGGTTCATGTGAGTCGACATCACGTTGTAGCCAAGTCTTACTCCGTAACCACCGTAACCACCCGTAGATCGTGGCGTGTCTGTGCTCGCATCCACAGCATCCGGACGGATCTGTATTGAGTAATACGTATATTGACCATAAGAGATGACAGAAGCTAGGAGTATGAGTACTTCGTTCTAACGATGAACACAATTTTATCCTACCGTGACAAAGCTATCTGGCTGGCCTGCGCAGGTTCGCTGCTCGGCCGCGCCATGCAAAGACTATCGTATCTTCGTGGGTATCATCCGGACCAGCCCAGGTCCGGCAAAAGGAACCAAAACGCCGTACCTAACCCAAGCCGAAAGTCCATTTTCACCATAAACAGCAGCCAACAGTCCGCCTTGTACACACTCACTCCGAACTCCCCACACTCCTAGCCACCCTCTTCCTGCCATTGTCGCCCCTCTTGGCCGCCTTGGCCTTCCTGCCCGATGGCGGCGTAGGCGGATTATTCCCGTCCCTGGCATCGCGCTGTGCCTGCTGCTGCGTCTGCTGGTTGGCGCCGCTGTCGTTCTCCCACTCGGGCTCCGAGCTGTCCGAGTCGAAGCCCGCTACGATCTTCTCGAAGTGCAGGCGCGTCTGGGGGATCGACTGCTCAGCGTCAGTCAGTCAGTCAGTCAGTCAGCTAGTCAGGCAGGCAGGCAGGCAGGCAGTCAAGCTGAGCTGCGACGGGACGATGGGCTTTCGCGGAACGTGGCGGAGACGCACCTCGTTGCGCGCCGCGGCGTGCCAGATTAGCATCTCGTTGCTCTCGAGGATGCGCGCGGCCTTGTAGCGGCGCTCGCGCTCCTCGAACGTCTCATCGCGAGCCAGTGCCAAGCGGTTGGCGCCCTGGTGTGCGGCGGCCGTGCGGCTCGCGCCTGGGCGAGATTCCTGGTGGATATAGGTTGGGCGGTTGCGCGCTTGCCGGTCTTGCTGCAGCGGGGTGTACGGTGGATGGGCTGGTTGCGCGGTCGCCATTGTGTAGGTTGGGGTGGGTGCGAGGCTGGGAGCTAGGTGCAGCTTGACTGGCCTGCGGGCGAGTGGAGGTGGAGGTGGGGCCAGCCGGAGCGATACAACCCGCTCACCATCGGGAGTTTTGTAGTTCACAACAGCACACTAAGGCATTCTTTTGCGCACCCGCGTTACATAGATCAAATTTCATTCAATATGCACAATTTAAACCAACTCCGGGGTATTCCCAAATCCGATATCTACTGCTTGTCCGGGAAGCCAAAGTTGACGCCGAAAGCGGGGTAAATAAATCGCGTCAGACCCTTCTTCTTGTGGATGCTCTCCAGCGCCTCCATGTCCGAGTCATCTAGCTTAATGATGGCCCTGTTCTCTTCTATCCTAGATGGAGTGACCGACTTGGCGAGGACGGAGCTTCCACGAGCGACTGCGAGAATCAGCACCGATTGAGAAGAAGGGTGCCAGTTCACTTACCGTGGTAACTCAAAAGGACGGTACCGGGCGAGACCTTGTGCTTCTTTGCGACTTCGCTGACACCCTCCTCGCTGAACATGGGGCTGCCGGTGCTACCGAAAGGACTGTACGCAGTGACATGGATGCCCTTGGTCTTGCAGAAGTCGACAATCTCCTGCTGCGGAAGGTAGGGGTGGTTCTCAATCTGGTTGACAGCGGGAACGACGGTGGCCTCCGGGAGAAGCTTCTCCAGGTAGGGCACGCTGAAATTGGCGACGCCAATGGCCTTGACCTTGCCGGTCTGGAGCAGCTTCTCCATCTGCTTCCACGTGTCGATGAACGACCAGCTGTGGTCGATGTCGCGGGAACCATCGGGGAGCTTGGGGAACTTGGGGTCATTGCCTGACCGGTCAGCTGGAATTGAGGTAAGAGAGTAAGAGAAACAAACCCTTTGGGTTCATCGCAACGCCCCAGTGTCTGAATTGTTATGTTAGTCATGTCTCACGCCTCTAAATTTGGCTAGTCTGTCTACTCACATGAGATAGAGATCCACATAGTCGAGACCAAGGCTCTTCAAGCTCAAGTCGAGGTTCTCCTCCACTCTCGAGTGGTAGGTGCACCACAGCTTGGTGGTTATGAAGATGTCCTCGCGCTTGACGCCCGAGTCAAAGGCCTTCTTCAAGCCCTCGCCGACCTCGTCCTCATTGCCGTAGACATAGGCACAGTCAATGTGCTTGTAGCCGACAGACAGCGCGTGCGCAACGGCCTTTTGGACCTCACCGGGCTGGGATTGCCAGGTGCCGAGGCCCAGGGCGGGGATGGAGGCGCCGGTGTTGAGGGGAAGTGGGGTGTTCATGTCGGGCGAGGGGTCGATAATGCTAGAAGGAGTACGCTTGAGCATAAACTTTGCCAGCGAGGGGTTCATGGTGGGCGCGACTTATAAAAGGAAAAAAAGAGCAGAGCGTGTCGCGTCAATGCCTCCGCGAACCCCGCGCCTCCGCGAAAGTTCAAAGACCGAGCAGCCCCGCAATTGGCGTCATCGGACTGGGGCAGACGCCGAGACGGACAAACTTGCACCGCCAACTTCCTCCACGCCAAATAGGGCAATCTTCGAGAAACACCTTTGCCGCAACTCAGCCCTGCGAGCCTCGTCCCAAGACTGCCTCTCTGACAAACAACCCGACAACTCTCACGTGCTCACGCCGAAACGGGCATCTCGAAGCGACCTGCCGCCCCATCCATGCTTCTAGAAGACGTCTCCGCCAAGAAACAACATGACCGATCGTACTCCCGGACGCTAACGAAAAGCATTTTCCGAATCTCCAACCATCGCTGGCGGCACCTCTCACAACAGTGACCGTCTGGAGCAGCGTGACCCGACTTGCGGTCAGACCGGGGCGGACTTGCCCCCAAAGAGCGGAGGGAGCGGGGGAGGCGGCCTGAGCCATCCACGGGCGTCGCGTTGTCCCTGACAAAGACTGTGGGGTGCGTGGAGAGGTGACGCTGGGAACCTGTTCCCAGCGCACCTGCAGTCCGGAGAACCTGGCCACCGCCCTACCTGCCTTGTCTGGCCAGTCGGAGAAAGGTACACGCGATTTAGAGCTTCAATATGATATTTAAACACGCTCAGAACCAGTCTCATCTTTCCTCATCGCATCATCTCAGTCTTCTCTCAGTCCTGCATTCCTAGTCTTCTCAGCCCTCCGTTTTCAGTCTCCTCAGCCTTTACTTAAGATACCCACCACAATGGCTCCCGCAGCAATCGTCGAGCATGGCACCCACCATGCCGTGGAGCAACCCAATATCAACGAGAACTTCAATAGCCACAAGGACGGCCTAGCCCTCGAGGCACTGTCGGACGACATTGACGATGTCAACGTCCTCAAGGCGGCCTTGAAGGTCAAGCAGGGCAACGCCACGCAGAAGGAAAAGGACATCTACGAGAAGTCGCAATTTGACGCGGAAAAGGACAAGACGCAGTTCCGGCAGTACGAGGCGGCGTGCGACCGCGTCAAGAACTTCTACCGCGAGCAGCACGAGAAACAGACGGTGGCGTACAACCTCAAGGCGCGCAACGACTTCCTCTCCAAGACGCGGGCCGAAATGACCGTGTGGGAGGCCATCGAGCGCCTCAACACGCTCATCGACGAGTCGGACCCCGACACGTCCCTTTCCCAGATCGAGCACCTGCTGCAGACGGCCGAGGCGATCCGCCGCGACGGCAAGCCGCGCTGGATGCAGCTGACGGGCCTGATCCACGACCTGGGCAAGCTGCTGTTCTTCTTTGGCGCCAAGGGGCAATGGGACGTCGTGGGCGACACGTTCCCGGTGGGCTGCGCGTTCGACAAGCGCATCATCTATCCGGACACGTTCAAGGGCAACCCGGACCACGACGACGAGATCTACAGCACCGAGCACGGCATCTACACGCCGGGCTGCGGGCTCGACAACGTGATGCTCTCGTGGGGCCACGACGAGTACCTCTACCACATCTGCAAGGAGCAGTCGACGCTGCCCGACGAGGGCCTCGCCATGATCCGCTACCACTCGTTCTACCCCTGGCACCGCGAGGGCGCGTACGAGTGGATGATGAACGACAAGGATTACAAGATGCTGCAGGCCGTGCGGGCCTTCAACCCCTACGACCTCTACAGCAAGAGCGACGACATGCCCAAGGCAGAGGAGCTCAAGGTGCGTCTCTCCATTATTAATCTACTAGCTGAGCAAAAAACACTAACGCACTGCAGCCCTACTACATGGAGCTTATCAACGAGTACTTCCCCACCAAGGTCATCAAGTGGTAGAACGACGGGGAACGAAAAACGAAACGACAGTCACGGGACCAGCGGATTCTGGAGTTTGGGGTTTTTATAATGGGATATCACGACACCAGCACGCTGCAAGAGCAGCCGTATAAAGTCACAATTGCTACTCTGCCTGGCACAGGCTTTTAAGTTACCTTGTCGTCTGTTGGATTCAGTGAATACATGCAATGCTACAGAGCCGCACACACCTGCAGCCTCTCCACCCCCCTCAAAATAGCAGCGTGCAACCGCACAAGCTATGCAGCCAGCCCTATCACGATCCACGACATGATACCCGCCCGTTGCTGATCCGGATCGATGTGCTGCTGCTGCTGCTGCTGCTGCACATCGCACGGCACGAGCCAGCACCTCATTACGCACTGCGCCATCGATCGCAGCCAGGCCGTACCATACCATACCAGACGAAAGCAAAGCAAAGCAAACCTCTCTCTCCTTCCTTTCTTTGGATAAAGAGAATACGGCGTGCCTACTTCGCTGCGGCGGCGGCGGAGAGGGGATATTGAAAATGATAGATGAATAAAAAACCAATAAACAAAATAAAAATCAAATATTAACAATGAATTATAAAACAATTGCGGCAGCTTAAACCATCCAACCACCCGACCCCAGCGCAGAACCACCAGCCTACCTACCTGCTTATTGCACACCACGCACGCGCACGCGCATGCGCACCATGACCTGCCCCGCCAGGCCGTCGTGGCACCTGTGTGACGTACCTACTCAAGCCAGCCTAAGCCTAGCCCAACTTAACTTAACGCGCGAGCGTGGGCCCGTCCTGTCCCACGCCGGACGGGCGCGCCGCCCAGCCAACGGCATTAGCATGCACATCTAGCGCGGAAGAGAGGAAATGAGAGGCTGCGCAAAACACCTAGGTAGGAGAAGGAGGCACGTCAGCGGCAAGCGTACAGTACAGTACAGTACAGTACCTACGTGCAAGGATAGGGAGGTAACTACCTAGAGTACCTACCTACGGAATGACTTTCGGGAGCCGATTCCCGACCGGTCACCGGCCGGCAGGCAGGCGGGCAGGCATAGGTTGTTTTCCCGGGTCCTGGGTCCCGAGTCTTGAGTTTTGAGTCTTTTGACTCCCAGCAAGTAATTAACTAACTAGTTGGGATGCATGCGTGGCAGAAGGATAGGTGTGTGTGTGTGTGTGTGTGTGTGTGCGCGAGTACTCTGCTGCTCTACCTACTCTACTCTATCCTACACAACTCAGCTCCAGGCAGCGGACAGCAGTCTGGCGGGCAGGTCGCGGCGGTGTAGAGTATTGTAGAGTATTTCATGGTGTGCTCATAGGGTGTAGGGCGCGGGTACCTACCTACCTACCTACCTACCCACCTACCCGCCCCCATAGGCGAGTATCTCCCTTTCGGGCGTGCGCTAATCCGGGAGGGGAAGGAGGGGCACGTGATGGCGTGTTGAGTAGGTGCGTACGGCAGGGTTGGATTATCAAATACGCAGTTGGACTATCAAATAGCTACGAAAAGAGATAAAAAAGACAACCCAACATGAGGCGAACGCAACCGAAGAACCGACAGGCGCGCACGCCTCACCGACCCATCCACCCCCCATCCACCGTCACCACCTCCCCACTAACATACCCGGCGGCAGGACTTGCCAAAAACACGACCGCGCCCTTAAAGTCGTCTGGATTCCCCCACCTACCAGCCGGAATGCGCGCCAAAATCGCCTCCGCACGCTTCTCATCCTCCATCAACGCGGTATTCATCTCGGTCGCAATATAGCCCGGCGCGATGGCGTTGACGGCAATGCCCTTGCCCGCCCACTCGTTGCTCAGCGCCTTGGTCAACTGCGCGACGCCGCCCTTGCTGGCGGCGTAGGCGGGCACCGTGAAGCCGCCTTGGAAGGACAGCAGGCTGGCGACGTTGATGATGGCGCCGCGGCGGCCATTCGAAGTTGCGTCCAGGGGCCGCGCCAGCATGTGCGCGCCCACGTCCCGACACAAAGTGAAGACGGTGCGCAGGTTGACCTGCAGGACGGCGTCCCAGTCGGCGTCGGGGAACTGGTGCGCGGGATGCCGGCGCTGGATCCCCGCGCAGTTCAGCAGGATGTCGATGCGCTGCTGCGCGTCTTGGGTGATGGAGGGGATGAGCGCGGCGACGGAGGCGGGGTCAGCCAGGTCCGCCGTGTAGATTGTTGCTTTGCGGCCGAGGGCCTCGATTTGGGCTTTTGTGGCCGTGTTGGACGTGTCGCGCTGTGGTGGGTGTTAGTGGGTTTGTTTATGTGGCATGCAATGCTCTTTTGGGGCAGTGGATAATGCTATACGCACTTGCACGAGCAGGATGTCCGCGCCGGCTTCTGCCAGTGCGATGGCCATGGCTTGCCCGATTCCTCGGGTGCCGCCTGTCACGAGAGCGGTCTGGCCGTGGAGCGAAAACAGCTGTTGGACGGAAGTCATGGCTGCGGTGTGGTGGGATGCAGTAGTCTGGAGACGTTCGGCGGCCATTGCCAGGATTAAAAATAAAAAAAAGTGTTCGAGCGACAAGCGTTGGGGCCCCCCACTCGTGATGGCTGAGGGCGGGGGAGGGCGGGGTGTGGGGTCGTCGGCGTTTGACCCAATTGCCGACCTGCTCTCTTCGGACACGCGCCCTGGATATTGCTTTCCGTCAAGTCACTCTTTACTTTTCTCCTTCTTCTCTTTCCTCCTCCAACCTCAGTCTTCTTCGATACCCCTCGCACATCTATACCCCACCATGTCCACCACGCAAACCCAGCAGCAGATCCGCGCCTCCGTCCTCCACGGCGCCAAAGACCTGCGCGTCGAAAACCGCGCGCTGCCCGCGCCGGCGCCGCACGAGCTGCAAGTCGCGGTGCGGGCGACGGGCCTTTGCGGCTCGGACCTGCACTACTACAACCACTACCGCAACGGCGACATACAGTGCCGCGAGCCCATGTCGCTGGGCCACGAGTCGGCGGGCGTCGTCGTGGGCGTGGGCGCCGAGGCAGGCGACTTCCGCGTCGGCGACAAGGTCGCGCTCGAGGTCGGCTTGCCCTGCGGCGACTGCGCCCGCTGCAAAGAGGGCCGCTACAATATCTGCAAGGGCATGAAGTTTCGCAGCTCGGCCAAGGCGTTTCCCCATGCCCAGGGCACGCTTCAGGACAGGATTAACCACCCCGCTGCGTGGTGCCATAAGTGGGTTTCCAGAGCAGTAGAAGCAGGACAAGCTGAAGAACGCTAACTAACGTCTCCAGGCTTCCCGAGAACCTCTCACTCGACCTCGGTGCGCTGCTCGAGCCGCTCGGCGTCGCCATCCACGCCACGCGCCGCGCACAGCTTCCCCCGCTCAGCACGGTGCTAGTCTTCGGCGCCGGCGCCGTAGGCCTGCTCGTGGCCGCCATGGCGAAGATCTCGGGCGCCGGCACAGTCGTCATCGCAGACATTGACTCGGGCCGCGTCAACTTCGCTGTGGAAAACGGCTTCGCGCACGCGGGCTTCACGGTGCCGCTGAAGCGAGGCAAGGACGTCGACGAGAACCTCGAGATTGCGCGCGAGACGGCCGCAGCAGTTGGCGCGGTGAAGAAGAGCGCCGGCGAGCCCGTCGGCGAGGTCGATGCCGTTTTCGAGTGCACTGGTGTGCCCTCGTGTGTGCAGGCCGCCATCTATGTATGCATGCATACCCCGCCCCTGCACCCTTCTCAACACTGACACGGCGCCAGGCAACCCGGCCCGGGGGCCGCGTCCTCCTCATCGGCATGGGCACGCCCATCCAAACACTGCCCATTTCGGCGGCTGCGCTGCGCGAAGTCGACCTAGTGGGCGTGTTCCGGTACGCCAACACGTACCCGACGGGCATCGAGGTGGTGTCGAAGCCAGCGGGGCCCGACTACCCGAACTTCTCGAAGCTGGTGACGCACCGGTACAAGGGGCTCGACGCGATCCCGCAGGCGTTTGAGATGGCGGGCAAGACCAAGGACCCGGACGGCCGGCTCGTGCTCAAGGTCGTTGTCGAGATGGATGGCTCGCAGGTGTGAACATCATTGCCAACCCGGCTCGCGTGCGTGCGTTTGGCGCTAACCTACCTGTGGCCGCGTAGGCCGAGGCTAGGCCGAGGTTGTGAAGTAAATGTTGAGGAGCTCATGGAGGCTGCGGTTGGAACGAAGGCGTCGAGGAGTCTGTGTTGGCTGGGTAAAAGTGTAGATGAAGGATATGAGCCAGATAATGTCGCCTTTTTGAATAATACGCCTGGAGTTTTCGATCTTGATCATGAGTCTCTTGGATGCCATTGAGCAATGCCTTCATGTGCCATTGAGCGACCATGACACGACAGCCGGTGTCCAACTCCACGGCATCATGTCGCCAACGCGCAAAAACGTCGACAAGCTAGCTAGGTAGGTAGTACGGCCAAGCAGCTGCAGAGCTAGCTACCTACCTACTCCGCCGACAGCGCGCCAAAGACACCTACAACAGGCAACAGCAGCAGGTCAAGCCCACCTTCCTCGCGCGACGACTACAGCAAGTGACAGCAACGACAGCAACGACGGGGCGGAGTTAAGCAGGAGTTTACCTAGCGGGCGGAGGGCGGTCGCGGAAAAGCAGGCTGGGAATGAGATCCCGAGTTGCGAGGGAAAGAGAACCCGGACCGCCACGACCTGGCGCGCGCGGGCGGTGAGGGCGGAAGTGTGGGGGAGAGGTCGGGATATGGACGACTTATAAGGGCCGCTGCGGTCACTGCTGCTGTGGTCGAGCTTGCCATTGAGTCCTCCTCTGCCCTTTCTCTCTCTCTCTCTCTCTTCCGGGTCTCTCTTGCGCTGCGAGATCTGTTTTGGCCGTGTGGCTGTTTGATACTAAGGTGCGTTGGCGTTGCTGTCGTCTACAACGCCTATAGAAACGCCGCTTCTTCCACACACGCACACACACACGCACACGCACACGCACAAAGACAGCATGGCCCCCCGCAAGCTCAAAATCGCCATCTCGGGCCTCGGCCGCATGGGCGCGCGTCACGCCATCAACTTCCACACGCGGACGCCGCGGTGCGACGTCGTTGCGGCCTTCACGCCGGACGCCAAGGAGGCGGCGTGGGCGGCGCAGAACCTCGAGGGCGTCACCGTCTACGACGACTACGACGCCATGCTGCGGCACCAGGGGCTCGAGGCCGTCGTCGTCGCTACCGTCACTACTGCCCATGCTGAGCAGGCTATCAAGGCCATTGAGGCGGGCAAGCACGTCATGTGCGAGAAGCCCCTGAGCACGAGTATCGAGGTGGTGAGTCTTTAGATATCCCCGTTGTATGGCATGGCATGCCGTGCGTGGACATGAGAGCTGATGGTGCGCGCGCAGTCCCAATCGGTCGTCGACGCCGCGGACAAGCGGCCCGACCTGAAGGTGCTGTGCGGCTTCTCGCGGCGCTTCGACGCCAGCTACCGCGACGCGTACGAGCGGATGAAGACGGGGGGCATTGGCAAGCCGTCGGTGTTCCGCAGCCAGACGTGCGACAAGCTGGACCCGTCGGGCTTCTTCGTCGAGTACGCGCGCTTCTCGGGCGGCATCTTTGTCGACTGCAACATCCACGACATTGACCTGGCGCTGTGGTACTTTGGGCAGGACTGCAAGGTCAAGTCGATAGTGGCCATGGGCATCACGGCCGTCGAGCCCGACCTGCGCAAGTACAACGATGTGGACAACGGCGTCGGCGTCGTCGAGTTCTGGGACGGCCGCATCGCCTACTTCTACTCGTCGCGCATGATGGCCGCCGGCCAGCACGACATGAGCGAGATCATCGGCACGGCGGGCAAGATCGTCGTCAACGCCAACCCGCAGTCGAACCTGGTCGAGCTGCACGAGCCCGCGGGCATCCGCCGCGAGATCCCCGGCCACTACTACGGCCGCTTCGAGCAGGCCTTCGTCACCGAGGCCAACGAGTTCGTCGCCGCCTGCCTCGACGACACCGAGCTCCCCTTCAAGGTCTCGGGCGCTGTCCAGGCCGTCAAGATCGGCTGCGCGCTGCAGGAGAGCTTGAACTCGGGCAAGAAGATCTTCTTCGACGAGTCGGGCCGCCGCATTGAGAAGGCCAACTTGTAGGCGTGCCAGAGATGCGCCACAGGTGGTTCATGGTCCATACCACAGACGAGCCTGCAAGCTGGCTCACAGGGCCCGCATCCCAGCCATATACATACGTTCCTCGTAGGAGTAGCGAAACACCCGTCCGCCATTCGAGTAAAAATGCCACGAGCTCAAGACGATAGACTCCGCTTAGTTGTGTTAGGTTAGGTTCAGTGCTGTGAGGAAAAGAGGAGGGAGGGAGGGGGCGCCGCGGCGCGCGCGTGCGCGTACAGTACAGTGCATACAGGACCTAGAACAAGCAGGTAGTAGTTAGATTCCATTGACGGACGGACGGACAGACCAAAATGAAGAAGTGCCGTAATGCCACGCCACGCCACGTCTTCTTGCCTCTTTTGCGCCGCGTCGTGCCGTCTTGCCTGTCCTGTTGTGTCGCCATCTCTGGCCGTGACCTAATCGCCTAGGTAGTCAAGTTGGGCCGACGGGCCTGCCTGCCCTGCCTGTCCTGTTGGAGAAGGAGAGCTTCATGTCTTGAAAAGACCACCTACCTACTTTCCTGCCTTGTGCCTTGTTTTGTCGGTGAGAAGACGCTGGATGCGTGAGCTGCGCCCACAGCGCTAGTGTCAGCGCCGGCGATGGGTCTGTCAAGGAGGTAGGTAGGCTTTGATGTCAATGAGGCAGGTAGGCGGGGTAGGTAGGTAAGCAAGATAAGCAACCTATAAGCAACAAGCAAGTCCAGAGCCCGCCGGTGTAATAGGCAAGCGGCAAGCGGCACAATAAAGATCACAAATGCACCACGCCTAAGTAGTCAATGCACAGATATGGGAGCCAAGTCTATTCACATTGACAACAACAATGACAAGAAAAAAACATGCATGATAATCTACATAACCTCGTCCCTGCGCATCCCGTGATTCCTGCCAGCAAACCCACTCCTGGCATGCCCATCTACACATCGACCAAGTTCTCCTCGCCCTGCTGGGCCTGCTCGGGCTCCGCATTGTCGCGGGTGTCCTTGTTACCGCGGCGGGCGCGCTTCTCCTCGGCGCGGCGCTGGTAGAACTGGTCGAGCACCTTGGCGGGGATGCGGTTGAGCAGGTCCTTGGGGTAGATGCGCAGCAGCGACCACGCCAGGTCCAGCGACTCGTAGATGGTGCGCGCCTCGTACGGCGACTGCGAGATGAACGTCTTCTCAAACTTCTCCAGGAACTCTAGCGACAGCTTATCCTCCGACGACAGCGCCTCCTCACCCACGACCGCCTTCATGGCCGCCGCGTCACGACCAATGGCGTACTTGGCGTAGAGCTGGTTGGACACGTCGCCGTGGTCCTTGCGCGTGCGGCCCTCGCCGATGGCCGACTTCATCAGACGCGACAGCGACGGCAGCACGTTGATGGGCGGGTAGACACCCTTGTTGTACAGTTGACGGTCAATGAAGATCTGGCCCTCGGTAATGTAGCCCGTCAAGTCGGGAATGGGGTGGGTGATGTCTGCGGGCGTCAGCATAAAAAATATTCCTGACCACTGGCTTTGTTGCTCACTCACCATCGTTAGGCATGGTCAGAATGGGGATCTGGGTGATGGAGCCGTTCCTGCCCTCGACACGACCGGCACGCTCGTAGATGGTGGACAAATCAGTGTACATGTAACCGGGGTAACCACGACGACCGGGCACTTCTTCACGAGCGGCCGAAACCTCACGCAAGGCATCGCAGTACGAGGACAGATCCGTCAGGATGACCAGAACATGCTTCTCGAGCTGGTAGGCGTAGTACTCGGCGGTGGTCAGGGCCAGACGAGGCGTGATGATACGCTCGATCCTGCTCAGGTCAGCGCCTTGCTCATAATTTCACCATATTTCTTTTATTCTTTTTTGGAGACTTACGTAGGATCGTTGGCCAAGTTCAGGAACAGCGTGACACGTTCCATGCTGCCGTTCTCCTCAAAGTCCCTCGTGAAGAAGCGGCTCGTCTCCAAGTTGACACCCATGGCACCGAACACGATGGAGAAGTTGTCCTCGTGGTCGTCGTGAATGCCCTTCGTCGGCTTGACCAAGCTGGCCTGCCTACAGATCTGCGCGGCAATTTCGTTGTGGGGGAGACCGGCGGCCGAGAAGATGGGAATCTTCTGTCCACGGGCAATCGAGTTCATCGTGTCAATGGCGGAGATACCCGTCGAGATCATTTCCTCGGGGTAGACCTGGTTTGTTAGAGAGTGCCTCTGGCAATGGACATTCGTAACTTACACGAGAGTAAGGGTTGATGGGAGAGCCGTTGATGTCCAGGTACTCCTCCGCCAGGACCTTCGGGCCCTTGTCGATGGCACGACCCGAACCATCGAAGATACGACCCAGCATGTCCTCGGACACACCAAGCTTCAAGCTGTGGCCGGAGAACTCGACTTTGGTCTGCAGCCGTTAGCCTAGGCCTCGCACGCGCGACGCGGTACTGACCTTCTTGACATCGATGCCCGAGGTACCTTCAAACACCTTACCAATGTCAGCCACACCCAGACAAAGCGTCATAGCGTCCTCCTACCTGAACGACGGCACGGTTGCCTATTTCCAATGTCAGCCGTCATCTAACTATTTGTGTGTGTGTCCATCTGCCATACCTCTCGCCTCCAGAACCTGACCAGACCGCTCAGTGCCATCGGGCAGCGTCAACGAAACGATTTCGTTGAACCTCGGGAATTTGACCTGGACGCGGGCACATCAGCTCCAAGTCGTGGGTGGGTTTGGTGGCAGCGTCGACAGACATTCTCGAGAATGACCAATGGACCGTTCACACCGCCGATGGTGTTGTAACGTATCCTAGGCTTGACGGACATCATGCGGGGATCGACGGTTTCGGGAGCCATGGCTGCGACGGGGGACAGGGCCGAGTTGGGGGGTATCGAGAGGTGGCGGAGAGAGAGGTGTGGTGAAGGGTCGCAGCTACGGGCCTGCGATCGTTGCTGGGATGTGGAGGCGCAGGTACGCAGGTGGTGGGCAGCAGCTCGAGTTCGACGTCGGACGTCACGCACAGGGCACGCGGACAAGGAATAACGTAAGCCTCAGGCCGCGATAAGATCGAAGCTAACACCGCCAGCTCATCCAGGTCATTTCGTAATACAGTGTCAAGGCTCATGCTCTAAGGTGAGTATGCGCTGGGCGCTCTGGAGAGCACACGTCTGTCGACGCGAGCTAATTCGCACACACGACCAAGCAGCCCATTTCACGTAGGCCCACGTAGTTATTTTGGAGCGAAATTAGCAAAGACGACCCCAGACACGACAAGACGAGACGACCTTATAGACTCGACGGCTAAACCCCGGGACGGCTAGGCCAGATTGGGCTGGGGTCCGCCTGACGGGGAGAGTCGACAGGCCTGCCAACGACACCACAACTCGAACCAGCCCATCACCCCGACCGCATCACGCCCAGACCCGCTCCTTCCACTCGTCGGGATCGACTTGGCATGGCGCCGCCGCCTCTTGCGTCTCTCTGATCCCGTTACACCATCCATTGCGCCCGGCAATCCCACTCAGTCGTTCCCTTTGCGCGCCCTCCCACCTCACCGGCGGATGCGCGACGCATTACGTGTGTCTCCCACGCGACGCCTGCCCGACCCCAAGCCGTAGCGCTACCTCGAGAATTACGCGTGTCGCCTGCATCGCGCACTTGTCCGGATCGTTTCACTCTGTCATCTGCTGACCTCCGATCGCAAGTCAGCACCGGCACTTGCCGCGCGCCGTGGTACCCGTGTTGCATCGCAGGCCCTTCGACGAACTCATTTCGTCGCCTTCACGCTGCGCCTGCAATCCGCTTCGCCTCCTTTCGACGGCGTTGCGCGGCTCCGCCACGCCCCTCCACGCTCGTCGAGTCGCCAAGCGAGGTCGGGTCCCGCAATTGCATGACGTCTCGCTCGGCCCACGCCTGAGGATACTTTTGGAAGCGCCTTTGCAGACGGAGTTTTGATCGCGTCGAGAGCCTGGTGCTAGCTACGCTACTGGACACACGCGCACGGCCGAGGGGTCGCTCTCTGAAGGCCACGGGAGCCAGATCGCGAAGCCGACCTTCTAGGGCGGCGACGTGATGATGATGGCCTCCACCTATCCAGGACATCACGCTGGCGGCCTTCAGCAACCCGGCATGGCTCATGCCCACCCTATGGGCCCCGGACCGGGCCCCAATCCCGGACAGCCCATGGGACAACCGATGCAGATGCATCCTGGCGTGTCTGGCCCGAACGGTCCGCACGTCACTCAGGCTGGCCCGATGATGGGCATGCAGCCGGGTGTTGGAGGCCCGGGAGTGGGACCCAACGCGCATGCGCTATCACACCTCACTCCGCAAGCCCACATGTTTCACCAGCAACAACAGCAGATGCAAGCTTGTAAGTGAACCCATCCTCCTTGCGCGCGCCATCGCTGCTAATATTTAAAAACAGTCGCAAACAACCCAGCGCTCGCAATGCAGCGGCAGGCCATGTTGCGCCAACAAGCTCAGCAGCAACATATGATGCAGCAACAGCAGAACGGAATGGCCATGGGCTTTCCCAATGGCGGGAACCAGGCGATAACGCCGCAACAGATGGCAGCAATGCAAGCCGGCAACCCTCAATTTCAGGTTAACCTGCCGCCGCATATGCGTCAGCAGCTGGCCCAGCAACAGCAAGCCATGCAAGCACAACACAATCAAGCGCAGCAACACGCGCAACAACAGCAGGCCATGGCTCAACATATGGCTATGCAGCACGCTGCATCGCAGCAGAGCAATTCGGGACAAGGTGGTCCCCCGAGTCAGCAAGGTTCCCAAGGCCCACCGGGCCAAATGAGACCGCAACCGCCCATGCAGCCAGGGCACGAAGCGCAAGCTTCGCCCGCGCAGCCACCGAGCCAACATCACACTCCGCAGCAGACGCAATCTCAACCGCACCCTCCACCCCAGCCTGCACCGACCCCCCAGCAGCAAAACCCCCAGCCACCGGGGCCACCCCAGCAGCCGCCGCCGCAACAACAGCCGCAGAACCCACAGCAGTTGCAACAGCAGCGGCAACAACAGCAGGCCATGGCGCAACGGCAAACAATGATGCAGCAGCAGGCTCAAGCTCAGGCGCAAGCTCAAGCCCAAGCCGCAGCACAGGCGCAGGCGCAGGCGCAGGCGCAGGCTCAGAACAGGATGTACGGGACGACTATACTCAAATTATTACAGCTCGCAGACCATTTGAGTCGTTACTCGGTAAGTACACACCTCTATTTATCGCTTTTCGCCGCTGATTTGTGTAGGCGGTTCGGCAGGCAAACGCGTTAGAAGGTTGGAAAGCTTTCGTCTCGCGCTTTTTCTCCGAAGACGGTGTCTTCAAACAATCATTGCTGGACTACGCGCCCACCATGGCTCCTAGCCCCAGGCCACCCCAACCAAAGAACTTTGAGATATGTTATCCGTCGATAGCTCGATACTTCTACACGCAGTTTCAGTGTGGCGTCGAGAACATACAGATGACGATAGATGGAGCCCAGGAGAAGGAGTTCGGGACCAACTGTCACTACGTGGAAAGCAATCGGGCCAAGTTCATCTACTGGTACAGGAACGGGTGCCAGGTACGTACCTCGATGAGCCTCTTTCAAGCGGTCGCTAATGCAGAATAGGTTGTGAGCACCGGCAAGCTCAGCGCGACGTTTGACCAAGAGGACAAGATCACATTGCTCGTCTTCGAGACGCAAGACCACTCGCAGTACCTGCCACGCGCGGCCATTGACAGTCTCTTCGCCCACAAGTCGCCAATGCAGAATCAGTCACCTAAGATGAGCAAGAAGAACGCGCCCAACCAGAGGAACCGGCAGGCGCCCGAGGCCAGCTTGGTCAAGGACGATTTACCCGAAGCACCTGTGTCGACCTGGGGCGTTCCGGACCCCGTCCTCCAGTTCCTAGAAGTAGGTGCCATAGACTCCGCTACGCCGAGCATAATTTCACCTAACCCAAGACTGCAGGTCAGCGAGACTCTGTATAATATGCAGGAACTCTTCGCTCACTACCACACGAATCCTGGCAACACGCCGTCACAAGCCATGAACAGTTTGGTCGCGTCGCTGAAACCTCAACAGATGCAGCCCGGCCTGCCACCGAGCCATCTCCAGCAACACCCGAATCCAAACCCGCAGATAAACGTTCCGCCAAACGCCCAGGGAAACCCTGGCAACCTTCCACCAGGAGCGCGCACGCCTTCCGGAACCATGATCCCGGGAAACCCCAACATGCAGCCTCAGCACCCTAACCAGCAATTCATGTCTCCCCACATTGCGAATCTGCAGTTTCCTGGAAACCTCAACCCGGCCGTAAACGGTTCGCCTCATCTGGCCGGTCAGACGCATACCCCTTCTCCCGCGATGGCGCACATGGCAGCGCCGGGGCTTGTGGCGCAGCACAGCCAGCAAGGGCACAACAGCGCAGGACAGAGCGCAAACACCAGCCCTAGCGTTAGCAACAAGAGACGGCGGGCCTCGGTCAAGCAGGAAACCGATGACGGCGGCGGAGACATGAACGGGGGCGCCGCCAAGGTCAAACCGAGCCCGAGAATGGCCAACAACAGCAAGAGGGTCAAGGGCAACCCGAGTTGATGGCTCGCACGCGTCGCCACGACAAAAAGCTTCGCTCAAGCCTCCGCGGGACGAGTTGATGATAACGGATCAAGAAGAAAAGTTCTGAGCCGGCGCGGACGGCGCGCCGGCTTGATAGAGACGGGAGGGCCGTGGCGCCGGCGGCCATCACGCGCGGGTGTGTTGCGGGATCATCATAGGATACCCCAGCCTGCGAGACGGCGCGCGGTGGGAGGCCGCGGGGCCAGGTTCAGGAGTTGGGCCAGGAGGGCGCGGCGGATCGAGTTTCTGTTCATCTTGGGTATAGCTTGCATGACATTTGGCAAGCGGCGTGGGGTTTACGGGACTTGATGATTGTTGTGCATTTTTTGTCGCTTTTCCGTTTTCCTCGTGTCCGAGCTTGCAGGAGTGGTGTTTATTTCCCTTTTTTTTTACTTGGTTTTCTTTCCTTTATTGCTTGCTTGTTAGCCTGATGCAAAGCTGCCGAGAGTCGAGCGTGGGCGTTAGTCGGGGCCTCTTGGGGCCACGGATCTATCCATGCCTCTTTATTGCTACATAATCGGGGCGAGGGTAGTCGGTCTTGTATATTAGGCGACATGCGAAGGCGCGCGCCGGGCTTGGCGCTCACGAGTGGTATCTACCTGTGCTAGTGTTTCGTGATGATGTGCTGCGGTGCGGGCCGCAGAAGGAGTCGTTCGAGAGTGGAGCGGGGAAGCCGGCCACTGCACGTACCGGGGGGGCTCGCCGCAGAGCCGCATCGTTAGTACCCACTACCCGCCCCGAGCTGCTGCTGCCAACTGCTCCCGCTCCCACCGGCGCGCACCATGTGAAGCGCTTCCTATAAATCGCGCCGACGCCCTCGACAATTGCCCGCTCGTGCATTGCGATCATTTCCCGCCACGCTACGACTGCCACCTCTGCTACAGAGCCGACCTGCCCGACCAGTAAGCCCCCCGTCACCTCGCCTGCAGCCCTGTGGCCCGGCAAGGCTGAGGGTAGAGAAATGCTGACGCCTGCGCTGCAGTGGACGACAGTGCCCCCGCCCCGCCGCATCGCTCCTTGGCCCCCGGCCTGCAGCAAGCCGCCTACCAGAACCCGCTGGCCTTGTGGTCCAGCGACTCGTCCGGGGGCCTGACGGAGCGCCTGGCTGCACACTACTCATTGCCCGTTGTGCCGCACACCAGAGACGGCCGAGACGCCGATCAAGGCGACGACGACGACGGATACCTTTTCGACGACACGGCCTGCCCGACTCTCTCGTCGATGGCGCCCGGCTCCCGCGCCACTCAGACGCTGTCCATGATCAGCCAAACCCAACCCTCACATCGCACCACTACCACGACGGCCTCGGCCTCTGACTCAATCTCGCTGCTCTCGTACGAAGCCCCTCCCTCGCTCGCCTCGACGAGCGTGTCCTCCCGCCCCGACAGCTCTGTCGACACCGCTTTGGCGAGCCTGGTTCCAGGCTACGACTTGCTAGAGGAAGGCCCAGATGCCGTGCTGTACGCGCCCACGGCCACCAGCCCCGAGACGCGCCTATTGCCCGTCTACGAGTGTAGTTTCGACTTCTTACGCTGCCGCCAGGCTTACAGCGCGGCGAATGTACCAGACCCAGAACGCGCATGGCGCACCCACGTTCTCTCTCACTTTGGAGGGCAGCCACCCCCGCGCTCAGTGCGCTGTCCGCTGTGCGATAACTTTGAGTACACGGACCAGACGCCCGGTCGTGCCTGGGAAAAACGTATGACGCATATTGCGGAGCACCATCGCGCCGGGCACACGTTGGCTACGGCGCGCCCGGACTTTCACCTCTACCAGTATCTCTGGCAGAAGCGCATTATTGATGATGCGGAGCTGAAGGAGCTCAAGGGCGGCAGTGCGACAGTGAGCGGCAACGGCGGTGGGACGTTCCATCGCACCCAAGGTAGCCGTGTTGATGAGCGGACACGCCGGCGTCCGCTGCACCCCCGCCGCTGATCGTGAGTTAATGCCGCTCGTCTCCAACGTCTGGCTTGCGGATGGGCCAGCTGTTTCGGTGCGAGCACTGCTCCCTTTCATGTTTTTCTTGTCCCTTCGATTGTGCAGAAATTGATATACCCACACCTACTTCGTTACGGCCTCAGTTCGGATACCCCATTTGCCCCTTTCTATTCCCAAAATCACTGTATTTCTTCCAGCGCTTGGAATGTCAGCCAGGCGGGGAGCCAGCCCAGAAGTTGGTACGCAGACATCTTGTTCTGCTTGTCCTTTTCAGATATACACGTACACTTATTCGTCTCCTGCTATCTCACCTCTTGACGCATTCGTCTTGGCTTTTTTCTCATCTATGCATGTAGTGTCTTACCCTCTTCTTGTCTTCACTTCATCTGGCCTGACGATAACGACATCATTAACAAGCCGCCACGATACCGCAACCCAGACACCCGCACGAGGCGACCCTCATTGCGCAGCACTGTTTACGCTAGAGCATTTCTTCGCCTATTCTTCCCGCTCTTCTTTTTCTCCTCTTCATACGCTTGGATAGTCTGGTCAAACAATTCAATTTACTGTGCCCCGCTCCATTCTGTCCCGTTTTGACCTTGTTCGACGTCTGCAACTATTCGTTTGTGCGGGGTATATGGCGGTGCATCAGAGTGGGATGCGCTTTCCGTGCTTGAGCTTTGGAGCCGTAATACGTTGCTTCCATATGCAGAGGAAGCCGCGTGCTTGTGGTTGTAATAGTGAGATTGCTCATTGCGGTGTGTGTGCTTATAAAATCGTAGTTTCGTAGGGCGCGTGTGTGTGGTTTGCCCATGCTTATTATTTACAAGGACCCGAGAACGCCACAACGGAAGGCCGTGGAGTCAGTGCGGAAGCTTTGACATCGATGCAGCGCCTCTTGGACAAAGCTGGCCAATGAAAATACTTTGCGCTGCCATAGCTTCCGCAAATGAATATCAGCCAATGATAGACTCAGGCCTTCATATGCAGTACTACGACGTAATACGGGTCGATTAGCAAAGTCTGTTCCGCAGGCCAATAAAGGCTCCCTGTTGGGGTGGCCGTACTTACGAAGGCAGCAATATTGCTATGGTGACTCACCAGCACAGGATCTTATATAGGTGGGAGTCTTCTACCCTTTCGATCTTGGACACAACCAGCAAACGACCCTTTCCAATGGACATGAGCAGCTCAGGCAAAGAGCCACCTGTGGCTCGAGCTATCAAAATCATCCATTACCTCTCCCCGTTCCTTGTTGCATTGTACTATGCTTCTGCAACCTTTTTTGTAGCTTGCACATCGAGAGGTGCTCGATCCCGGGTTAGACGTACACAGAGCAAAGAATCATTTTGGATCTTGCTCGCTGTCACCTTGACATTCGTAAGTCTACTGAGCTGACTTACTTGGGTAGTAACTAATAATCACATCAGGTTGGAGAAGCGGCAGCTAGTGGCGCTCAAAGCTTAGTCCATCGAAGTCCGGTTCCTCAACACCATATGGTGAGTTTCGGTCTTTATGTCCTTTACCATGACCTCCTCTAAGTTTTGCCTCAAGATATACATATCAACCTCGCTCTGTGTTTGGGGATTCATGACAGTATCGTTCTCCTCACCTCCGATGTGGCATGTCTACCTTGGCACCTGGCTCCTCAGTACTGTTCTCGACATAACCCTTTTTGGCCTCTCCGTCACCACCTATGACTGGAATGATCCCTGGAATGTTGCCTTGGCCTCTATCCAGCTCGTCAGGCTTATACTTCTCATCACCTTACTCCTTGCTGTGATTTTCAGGCTCAACACATCCATGGATCTGAAAGACAGCATCGGCGAGGAGAGTCAACCTTTGATGAGGGATGGTTATGATGGAATGGACAGCTCTTCGCAGGCCAACGTCCCATACGGCACCCTTAACTCTTCGTCCACAACGTTAAGCACCGACGACGAAGATGAAGATGAAGATGAAGATGAAGACGATAGGAAGATGCGGAAAATCCAAAAGCGTCGTCTGGAAGAGCAAGGCGGCTGGTGGGGATATCTTAAGGGCTTTAAGATACTCCTTCCGTACATCTGGCCCTCTAACAACCGGCGAATGCAGCTTTGGTTGGTCGTCATGGGTCTATCAATTGCAGCGGAGCGTGTATTCAACGTACTTATCCCTCGGCAAATGGGGATTATTGTCGATGCGCTTGCGAAGACAAGCACAACCGGTAACTCCCTTATAAACAGCTCTTTAGTGCGACACAAGCTAACACTCTTAGGATACTTTCCATGGAAGGAGCTGCTTATTTGGGCCGCGTTACATATAATCAACGTCTCGGCCGGCTATGAACTTTTCAAATCACTGGCCAGCTTCCGCATCTCTTCATATGCCTACAGGCAACTCACAGCGGCAGCTTTCAAACACGTCATGAGCCTCTCAATGGACTACCATACCGGAAAGAGCACCGGGGATCTTTTGAAAGCGATTGAGCAGGGTTCCGACATCAACTCGATCCTGGAAGCATTCCTCTTTCAGGGTGGACCGCTGATAATAGACCTTATTGTTGCGGCTGTCTACCTTTCCTCGGTCTTTGATGTTTACATGGCATTTATTATAGCCATCACCACCGGCTCTTATATCTATCTTGGCATCCAAGGTACAAAATACCTGAACCCTAAAAGACGGGATCACAATGCCAAAAGCCGCAAAGAAAACGAGATTCTTTACGATTCGGTTAGCAACTGGCAGACAGTGTCTTACCACAACCAGCATAAGTTTGAACAGGAGCGATACGCCAAAGCCGTCGAGGCTAACACGACAGCCGACCTTGCGTACTGGGACTCGTTCAGTTACATTGAGTCAGCCCAGTCATTCATCATGATCCTTGGCCTCTTAGTCGCCAGCTTCTTTGCAGCGTCTAGGATCTACACCGGCATAGCGCCCATTGGCGACTTTGTCCTTCTAGTCACGTACTGGAACTCGATCGAGTCGCCGCTCGGAAACCTGATCTTCACCTTCCGGCAAACGGCGTCTCACTTCATCAGCGCGGAGCGACTGCTCGAGCTGCTGCAGACGAAGCCGACAGTAGCGGACAAGACGAACGCCAAGGACCTGGAACTCAAAGACGGGCGCGTCGAGTTCTCGGGCGTGTCGTTCGCGTACGACGCGCGCAAGCCCATCCTCAAGGACTTGAGCGTGGCCGTGGAGCCCGGGCAGACGGTCGCGCTGGTGGGCGAGACGGGAGGCGGCAAGTCGACGACGTTCAAGCTGCTGATGCGCTTCTACGACGTGGCGAGCGGCAGCGTGCGCATCGACGGGCAGGACGTCCGCGACGTCACGCTCAGCAGCGTGCGCGCCGCGTTCGGGGTCGTGCCGCAGGACCCGTCGCTGTTCAATGACACGATCATGAACAACATCCGGTACGCGTGCCCGGGGGCGCCGGACGAGGCCGTCTTCGCCGCGTGCAAGGCCGCCGCCATTCACGACAAGATCCTCTCGTTTGCCGATGGCTATGCGTCGAAGATCGGCGAGCGCGGCGTCCGCCTCAGCGGCGGCGAGCTCCAGCGCGTCGCTATTGCGCAGGTCATCCTGAAGGCGCCGAAGATCGTCTTGCTGGATGAGGCGACTAGCGCTGTTGATTCGAGCACGGAGAAGGAGATCCAGGAGGCTTTTAGACGCTTGAGTAAGGGAAGGACGACGTTTGTTATCGCGCATCGGCTGTCGACGGTTATGCATGCGGATTTGATCCTCGTTATTAATGATGGCCGGATTGTCGAGCGTGGGTCGCATGCTGAGTTGTTGGAGATGAAGGGGGAGTATCATGCGCTGTGGTCGAAGAACACGGGCGATATTTAGGAGGGAGTGGTTGGAAGATGGGCTTTTGGGGTGCGTGCTTGTAGGTTTTGGATGGAATGTTGGAAGTGAAAAATTTTGGTGTTTGGTTTTGGTTGGTCGAAGGTATTGGAGTTCTTGGTCTCTTCGTGTAGTATAGAAGTGTTCATTTGTGTGTTGGTAGGGGATTGCCTATATATATCTCATTCAAGGATGGTTTAAACGACATCAACCAGTTTTCTACTCTTAATACACAGTCCGTTGATTCGAGTTCTCTGCTAAAATAGAAGTAGCTAGAGTTATTCTAGCATTTGAAGAGGATGACCCGTTCAAGGAGGACAGATTCGGAGCACGAAGCGATTCACTGATATCCCACACCGCAAAAAAGCCATTTCCAAACGAACCCTTCTGCTCTATCACGTCCTTCGCACCGAACTCGTCATCCCAGCATCGAACGATGTCTCAGCAAATATTATAGGCACGACGTCAGCCACCGCCGCGATCGCGGCTTAAATAGTGAGCACGCGGCGGCACAAGAACTGGCTTCAGGCCTTTGACGAGCGCAGAAGCTAGATGTCGTCGAAGAGGAGTTAACAATATGCGTCAGAAAAGAAAATAATGCGATACACGGGGGTGGTGTGGAGATTGCGTTAACGACACCAGCAACAATTATAGCAACTCCCCCGAGGCTCCGGGTAGTATGCGTGTGGGTTATCATTTTCCGTTCGTTTGTTCATCTTCACCATTAAATCCAGATGGTCATTGGCATCGTACACAGGCTAGATTCACCAGTGATATATTGGTTAAAGCCAAGCTGTTGGTCAATGGTCAGTGGCGCTGCGGCAGCGGGCGCGACGGACCGCCGTTAGCATTGATGTATTTCTGCCCGGTATGATGTATGGTGTCTTTGTAGCACCACTCGCCGGTTGCTTAGCTAGCTGCTGTTGAGAGAGAGCGAGATGGCTTACTTAACTGCTCCTCGGTATTTCATGGTAGAATTAAGTACTGCTACCGCTGCCTAGTACTAATAAAATACTCAGTAAAGTGTGTTCTTCGCCACGAGTATGCTTTTGCAGTCAGTAAATACCGACGGTGGTGTTTTTCCAGTAGATAGTTCGCCAGTTCGCGGAAGCGTAAGTAGTTTTTCATATATTGCTCTGAATCTCATTTCCGGCTTGGTTTTCTTCTTCTATCTAGGCATCTTCACCAAAAACATAAAGTCGTCGTTTTAGAGAGCCATCTTCGTTGCTATTTATACCCGATATCCCATGCCACTTAAGCCTCCTGACACCTAAGCCTGGGAAATCCGCACCGCGAGAACATTCTACAACGTCGAATTACCCTATTTCACGCTAGGGAGAAGACTTGGTTAAAAGGTATCACTGCCTTGAAGCAAACAAACACTGATAGCTTATAGTTGTCGGAGCGGACGGATCGGCTTTAGAATGCACTAAGCACTAAGCTTCGGCATTATGGGGATTGTGCTAAACAGTCAACAGATAGTAAGAAACTACAGTGCGTCCCAGTGATACAAGAAAACAAAAAACAAATAAAAAAAACAAACAAAGAAAGTCCTCTAAACAAGCTATCCCACCTATGACCAAGACCAAGCTCAACCCCTCGCTCAACGCCGCCTCAAACATTTCCAGCTCCAAACCCGCCGTAGCCTCCGCCCGCGCCTCCACGGAGATGGGCAGTAACTAGGTAACTACGCCGTTAAAGTGGGTGATGGGCAACAAGCCAAGTCAAGCAAGAATACGAAGCCCCGGCTCGGGCCGCAAGCTAGTCAAGCAAGCAACCTAGCAAGTAACCGCGGGCGGCGGCGGCGGGACGAAGCGAAGCCCGAGCCCCGCCGCGGGACCCCCGCCGTAAGCGCAAGCGCCCGCCGAGCATGATTCCACCCGCACAGCAGGCGCTGATCGGCGGGGGGAGCATATATACAAACAGGAGAATCAGGTACCTACGTTTGTAATTACTTCCTGCCGCCGTTCCATACCCCAAACGCTCTTGTGTGCGTCGCCAATCGAAACAGCACGTCCAACTTACCACAAGCCGCGCACAGCATGGCCTTGCCTTCGCCACGCCCCCTCAGCGTCATTATCGTCGGCGCCGGAATCGGCGGCCTAATGGCAGGAATCGGGTTCCGGCAGCAGGGGCACCAAGTCACTGTAAGTAAGGCAGACACCACACCTTCACTCCGTCACTGAGGATATATATTGGTATAGTAGTAGTAGTAGCAGCAGCAGCAGCCTCTAATTAAGTTATTAACGGGCCTTTTCAGATCCTCGAAAAGTCGCATCTGGCCAGCGAAGTCGGCGCCGCGATCCACCTGGCGCCCAACAGCAGCGTGCTGCTCGAGCGAGCCGGGCTGTCACCGAAAGAGTTTGGAGGGACGTTGCTTGAGAGGGTCAGCTTTCTTGCACGGTGACATTTGATATATACATACAGAGCGCACAACGCTGACCTGCAGGCGAGCAGATGGAGAAGCGGACGTCGTCCGACGAGTGCGACTTCGCGCAAGAGTTCGCCGAGGCGCGGAAGGGCTGGCAGGCTGTATGTGTGTGTGTCTGGAAAGCGGAGAGATGATCCCACAGCGCTAACCCGCGGCCTGCCTGTGGTCTAGGAATGGTATCTCGTGCACCGCGTAGACCTGCACAGCGCGCTCAAAGCCGCCGCAACGTCAAGAGGCTCCGACGGCAACGGCAGCCCCGCGCAGCTGCTGACCGGATCCGCGGTCGCGAGCGTCGACGCCGCCACCGCGACCGTGGTGCTGGAAGACGGACGAACGCTCCAGGGGGACGTTGTGCTCGGCGCTGACGGCGTGCACGTTAGTGCTCCCTCCCACCCACCCACCACCTCCCACCGCTACACAGGTAGCTAACGCAACCCGGCTCCAGTCCAAAACCCGGCAGCACGCCGCGCCCGGCGCCCGCCCCGTGCCCTCGGGCAAGAGCTGTTTCCGGTGGCTGCTCCCGCGCGCCGCACTGCGCGCAGACGCGGCAACCAACACAGTGGCCGCGCAAACGGGGACGATGATCGAGTGGGCCAGCGCCGACAGGCGCGTCATCATGTATCCGTGCTCGGGCAACACGCTCATGAACTTCGCGGCGTTTGTGCCGGACGAGGAGGTCGCAGGCGGCGCTGAGGCCGTTGGTGGTGGCAGCTGGAGCCAGACGGCCGACAAGAGCGCCATGCTCGCGTGCTTTAAAGACTTTGCGCCGGGGGTCCAGCGGCTGCTTGAGATGGCGCCGGAGGGAAACTTGAAGGTGTGGCGGATGCTCGATATGCCGGATCTTGGTGGGTGGACGAACGAGCGGTTTGCGCTGCTGGGCGACGCTGCGCATCCGTTTATGCCGTGTGAGATTATAGATCCTGCCTTCCGGGTATGGTGTTGTAACGCTAACGTGAGCAGACTTGGGACAAGGCGGCGCAATCGCCATCGAGGACGCGGCGTCGCTGGCGGCGTTGTTCCCCCTCGGAACGCAGAGGTCAGAGGTCGCGGAGCGGCTGCAGCTGTACGAGACGTGCCGCAAGGAGCGCGCGGACCGCATCCGCCATTTCACGCGGTTGAATGGCAGAGATCCGTCCGGCAAGCAGGGGCCTAGGCCTAGTGGTAAGTGTTGTGTTGCGAGATCGACGTAGTTGTGGACGGACGGGCTTTGCTGATGTTTTGTAGGCGAGGAAGCTATGGCGTTCTTGCGGTACGCTATTTCTCACGACGAGGGGGAGTATTCGTCTAGTATGCTGGAGGAACATCTGCGTGTGAGGTCCAGCTTGTAAGGAAGGGATGGGGGGTGGTAATCCAAGTTGATCGCGCTGGGACGTCAGGTAAATTGTTCGTCCGTGACAGGTTTGTACCAGATTGTGTATATATAATAGTACTGGGTCATCTTTCTTTGAGTAAGGACTGGTGCAATTAAGGACAGAAAATACCAAAATTACTCGAAGAGTTCTTAGATCGTGAAGAGAGTGTTTATCTTAGAAACACACGTAAGAGATAGAAACAGACAAGCCAAAAAGAAACAAAAGAAAAAGACCAAGGTCAGGACAGAAATATTAACTAGAACAAGACATGACAACAGAAGACGTAATAAGTGACCCAAAGCCCCCCCCCCCCACACACACACACTCACCACCCACCCAAGTCTAGCAATTATGCGTCAACCTAAAGCCAAACCCATCCAAATTATTAAACCCCAGCGACCCCACCTTCCCCTCCGCAACATCCATCCTAAATCCCAGACTTGGCTTACACTGTACCGAATTGACGACAATCCTCGTCTCCCTCGCATAATCACTTCGCACATCCGCCGTGCCGATCAAGCTGACCTTGGCCGGGGCATTATTGAACGTATCGCTCGGGCTAACCTCGCGGTCCAGAGAGTAAAAATACGCGCGGCTGTCGCCCGAGTTGTCGACGACGTAGCGTGGCGGGAAGAAGATCTCTAGCTGGCAGCCAAATGCCCCGGCGGGGATGTTGCTGAACTGCACTTCGGTGGAGATGGTCGGGTTTGCCCACGCGTAGCTCACACTGCCAATTGCGAGGTCTGGGTTGCTGCGGTCGAGGCGCGTGAGCAGGGTTGGTGTCTCGATGGCGCAGGCGCGGGGAGTGAGGGCTGCTGCTGGGACGGCGGCGGCGAGGGTGCTGCTTGCGAGCACGAGAGTGCTGAGGAGCGTGGTGGTGGTGTGCATGGTTGTGGTTTTGCGCTGCTGGTTGAGGAGAGGAGAAGGGGAGGGTGTGCTTGCGAGTAGGAATGGATAGATCGGTTTGTAGAGGCGGGCAGGCTCGATGTGCTTGTGATGGACGAAGAGAAGACCCACGCGGACAGCGCAACTTTATATACCCACCGCGACGTCGACACTTCCCGCCATCCATGAGCGCAGTGATGAACAGGGCGGCTCATCCTTGTGAAAACACCCCGTCCCTGCACCCCATCATCCCAGGATGACAGAGTAGCAGTTGCTGGAAAAAATCACCTGTGCCTGGAGACCGACGTCCAACGTGAAAAGTATCCTTCAGAGGCGCAAATTCCTTCTAACGTGAGATGGGAAAGTCGAGAGTCGTGTGATTACTCAAATCCGCCGCCATACCCCGCTAAGCCGCTGTCAGCACGAGTAAAACCCCCCATGCGGGGTTGGTGTAACTGTCTTGAACGCTTCTGGTGATGTTGGATCATGTTGCGTTGAAGTGTCTGGCTGACATGGTGGCGTGCAGGCAGTGTCGTGTCAGCCGCCTCCAGGCTGCAATGGGCCGGCAGTGCTGCCTCGTATGGGAACAAAACGTGACCAATACTCGAGGTAATAATAGCAAAAATTAGTTAGAACACGATAAAGTGGCTTTCGCTGAGCAAGGAAATCATATGTAAACTCATCAATTCATAGTGCTACTTTTAGCCATATTATTATGTGATACAAGGCCACTGCCCAACGCTCAGCATTTGGCCAAATTTTCATCGAAGAAATCGAGAAGTATCAACTACAGCACTTGCTTAACCTCTGAGGTAAGCACGAATGCCCCTCTCGACGACGGCACCGCCGACACCGGCAGCAAGGATGCCCAAGTACCAGGGGTTCGTGACCTCCTTGAGGCTGGGCCAGAAGCTGTTCTTCTCCCGCCTCCATTCTTGGAGCTGTTGGAGCTTGAGAGGGTTCTCCTTGGCGTAGCGCTTCTCCTGGGTCGCTTCGTTTTCCTTGTCACCACCAATGAAGCGCAGGAAGACGTAGTTGGCAACAGGGCCAAGAAGAGCAAGCGGGTGCAGAATGCCAGCACCGTAGAGAAGCAGAGGGAAGGATGCATGGACGAGAGCATCACCAAGGTAGCTGCAGGTTTGTTAGACAAATGTGGATGAACAGAAAGGGGAATGACTTACTTGGGGTGTCTCACGATGCTCCAGACACCTTCGCGGTTGAGGTCATCGCTCTTCTGACGGTGAGACTCAATCTGAGCATCGGCAAGAACCTCGAGGGTAAGACCAGAGGTGAAGAGGAAGATAGCCAAGCTGTGCGCAAGCGTAGCGTAGTCGGGGAGGGGAGACGCAAGGGCATTGCTGACAGGCGCACGGAAAGGAAGCGTGAACGGCAACGCAATGATGGTCTCAATAGCGGCCTCGGGGAGGTACATGCTAAAGAACGCCTTGTTCCAGAAGTTGGGGTCCTGCTTGGCCTCCGTGTAGCGGGGATCGTCCTTGCCGCGAGAAACACCACGAGTAGCAATACGGTAGAAGAGGCGACCACCCCAGGCAGTAACACCGGTGAGGAGGAGCTTTTCGGGGTAGGTCAGAGTCGACCAGGCCGTGGAGAGGGACAGCCCATCGTTGAAAACCCGAGTTCCAATGGCGCTATACCAAGCATTGATGACCTGACCGGAAGGCCAGTACCAGTCCTTGCCCTCAGCACGATCCGTGTACCGAGAGAGGCCGTAAGCGATGACAGAGAGACCCGTCTGAAGGCCGAATGATGGGAGGACAGCTGACTGAAGCAGGCCGACAGAAGTGGCACTGACAGGGTTGACGGGGCGCGTCGAGAAGTGGGAGCCGAGTCTGTCTTGCTCCGCCCCGGAAGGCAGGCTTCCGCGGCTGGACCAGCTCGTGCGGCCCGGGGTAGCTTCGACGGGGTTCTCAGGGCGCCGGCTCCAGTGAGAAGCGTAACGGTCCTGCTCAGCTCCAGAGCCCTCCATATGGGGCCAATGCTTCTTCAGTTCATCCGCAGTCGGACCCTTGCCGCCGAAATAGCCGGCATAGTGGTCTTGTTCAGCACCAGAGCCCTGGGGCATGTGCTTCCTCAGTTCTTCGGCCGACGGGCCCTTGCCGCCGAACCAGCCGCTGTAGTGATCCTGTTCGGCTCCAGAGCCTCTCGGAAGGTGTTCCTGGATCTTATCGGCAGCAGCAGGACCTTTGCCGCCGAACCAACCACCGAAGCGGTCTTGTTCCGCGCCACCAGTGCCCTGGGGGAGATTGTTGTGAATCTTTTCTTGGATCTTGTCGGCAGCAGAAGGGCCTTTGCCGCCAAACCAACCGCCGTAGCGCTCCTGCTCAGCGCCGGAGCCTTGAGGGAGGTTTTCTTGGATCTTCTCGGCAGCGGCAGAGCCCTTACCGGCAAACCAGCCACCGAGACGATCTTGCTCAGCGCCAGAAGCTCTGGGGAGGTGTTCCTGGACCTTCTCAGCAGCCGAGGGGCCTTTGCCGCCAAACCAGCCGCCGAAGCGGTCTTGTTCCGCGCCACCAACGCCCTGGGGGAAGTTCTCGTTGACCTTTTCTTGAATCTTGTCGGCAGCAGAGGGGCCCTTTCCGCCGCCAAACCAACCACCGTAGCGGTCCTGCTCGGCGCCGGAGCCCTTGGGCAGGTTCTGCAGGTTCACCGAAGGCGAGTCCTGCACGGGATTTGAGGGATTGGACCCGAAGTGTGAGCCGTAGCGATCTTGTTCAGCCATGGTGAGATGGATGAAGGGAGGGGGATTGGAGAGAAGAAGCTCGGAAGGGCGGGAAAGGAGGGGTTTTATCACCGTCACACAGATGATTCCATGGCAGGCGCGTCCGATCGAGTGAGCTCTCCGCTTATGACGTATCTTGATGCAATCCGTGCCGCAGGGCTGGGATGCGCTGCAGGGATCAGTGCGGAGAAAGCTCGGTTGCCGCATGCATTCCACGGGCAGTGAGAAGAGGCCGTCAATCCTACAAATCCCTTCCTCAATTGCTCAATTTCAGGAACCCAAAGATTATGTTCAGCAGAAAGCCCGTCACTACTGCGATCTGTCGTCGCCGCGACCACACCCCCTCCTCTCTAAAGCCCCACCCCAGCGCCCCAAGAGGCCAGAAGAATCCCACCACATTGCCGTAGAGCATGTCGTCCAGCCCATTATCATCCGCCCAGCTCGCTGCGCCCCAGCCCCCATCGCCCCCAGCAGTCTCTCCGTCTGCTGTTGCTGTCGTGCCTCCACTGCCCATGCCCTCGTCTAACCACCGGTCCTCGAGAACGCGCTGCTCGGCAACCGAGGGCATTGTATCCGGCGTATGCGTGAAGGAGAGGTTGGCGCGAAACTGCGAGCGGAGAGACGCGACTTCTGCAGCCGTGAAGCCTGTGGAGAGCAGCCTGTCGAAGCCCCGCGGTGCTGCTGTCGTGGATGCGCCCGTCGACAACTTGGGCGCGCCTAACGAGCCTTCTATCTCTGTACCTACTCCTCCTGCGCTTAGAGTAGCATGCGATTGTGATATGGCGGCTTCGAGCGCCGCCTCGGCATTTGCCGCGCTCGTAGCCTCAGCGACCAGGTCAGACGGTGTCAACACATCACCGATGGAGCAGTGTATGTACAGCTTCCTTGGCTCTTGCGCTGCCTCATTGTCCGTGGCTCGCTCCTTTCCCTTGCCTTTGTTCTTGCTTCCATTATCGTCGGACGGTTTCGAACGAGGCGGAGGTGGAGGAGGGAGGCTGAGGCTTGTGGAAAGCGGAGCGGTATCGGCCAAGACCTTGCCGGCATGTATCAAACGGAGGCGGTTAG
This sequence comes from Aplosporella prunicola CBS 121167, assembly GCF_010093885.1. Classification (NCBI taxonomy): domain Eukaryota; kingdom Fungi; phylum Ascomycota; class Dothideomycetes; order Botryosphaeriales; family Aplosporellaceae; genus Aplosporella; species Aplosporella prunicola. The sequence goes on from NW_022983542.1 coordinate 104,415, forward strand.
ACGAGTAAGTCGGAGGCAGGTGCGGCCGGATGAGCTGCTTGAGCGAAAGGGCGGTGGTCGTGCGGGTGTTGAAGATGGGCAGAGGCAGGTCCGTAAGAGAGGCCGTAAAGCGGACGATTAGCAAAATCTCAGGCGATAACTCTCCATCCATGATTAACGTAGTGAGTGGATGCTGAACTACTGTCAGCCGGGGTGGTTGAAACACGAGAGGGCAAGCGTGGGTCGATGTGACGGTCCCGATCCGCGGAAAGCGGCCAGGGTCCGACGGACATGCCGAAACGTCATCACGCGGTGTGGGGGGGACCTGCAGCGGAACCCATTATCATCTTTACTAAGCCGACCATATCCTTCGAAGCGGCTCTTCCAGACCCCTCCACTCCAAAGACAATTTTGTGTTATAGCTGCGACCGTCACCATGGCCATCGTTCACGTCGTCTTGTTCCAGTTTAAGCAAACCACCACGCACGACCAGGTTCAAGATGTGAGTTGATTGCATTCTGTACGCAACTCTACATTGTATGCACTTCCAGCTGATCAAAGCAAACACTCAGATCTGTCGCCGATTGGCTGCTTTGAAAGACACCTGCATTCATCCTACCACCAATAAGCCGTATGTCAAGTCTTACGGAGTCGGAAAGAACAACAGCCCCGAGGGCCACGATGTAAATCCCCCTTCTCATATCGCGCATATGCGCTGATCCTAACTCTGTCTCTAGGGTGGCCTAAGCCACGGGCTTGTCGCGGAGTTCGAAAACGAGGAGGATCGGAAGTATTATCTCGAGAAAGATCCGTCGCACTTGGCATTCGTGGCGAGTCTTGACGGTCTGGTCCAGGATGCCCGGGTATTCGATTTTGAGCCTGGAAAGTTTTGATAATGACGACATGGGGTAATCTGAATAATGATGACCGTCCGTTCTACATCTACTTGATATACTTCTTAAGGGCCCTCAAGCGCTCCTGCGCAGTTTCCAACACATCATCGTTCTTGCAAACGGCGAACCGCAGCCAATCTTCCACGATGTGGGCGTTCCCGGGGGTGAAGAACTCCGTCGGCGGGATGGCTGCCACACCGACCTCCTTGATAAGGAACCACGACAGCTTGAAGTCCCGCGGGCGCTCGGCGACGTGAGGGGGAAACTCGTAGTCATCAGGCAGTTGCACCTTGGACATGTTGACCAGGACGAAGTAGCCTCCCTCCGGATCAGAGTACTTTTACAACGTCAGCATTGAAATCTATCGAACAGCATCGGAAGCCACTTACCGGCAGACCAAGTTCATCCCAAATCTTGTTGAACTCGTTCATCTTTCCATGCATCTCGTCCTTTGATTCGTTCCAGAAGTTGTGCTTCTCGGCTTCCTCAAATGCTACAGCAGTCGCCTCCTGCAAAGGACTGACACTGCTGTAGCAAATGCGAGTGTGAGCGGCACTGACATACTTGATCATGTGCTCTGGTCCGATCAACCAACCGACGCGCCAGCCGGTGGCATAGAAGTTCTTTCCACCCGAGCCGACCGTGAGGGTGAGCTTGGCGATCTCAGGCGAAAGCGTCGCTATGCGGGTAAATGGCACATAGTACAGACGGTCGTACACCTCGTCAGAAAGGATGATGATGTTGTTCTTGACACAGAGGTCACCAATAGCTTGCAGTTCCTCCTTAGAGAAGACCTTGCCAATGGGGTTGTGCGGGGTGTTGAGGACAATCATGCGCGTCTTGGGCGTAATGGCAGCCTCGAGCTCCTTCATATCAATAGTCCACTCGGCGGCCGACGTCGACTTAACAGCGCCATCCTTTGGCGGATGCATGGGCACATAGATAACCTTGCCGCCAGGCATCTCGATGTTGGAGATGTACTGGTCGAAGAACGGCTCAAAGACGATGACCTCGTCGCCCTCCTCAATAAATGCCATGAAAGCGCTGAGCATACCTATGGGGAGTCAGCCATGCGTTGCGCTTGGCCTCACGTGTGAACATACCCTCATTGGCGCCAGTCGTGATGGTGATTTCCGTCTCCGAGTTCAAGGTCCGACCGAAGAATGGCGAATAGGCATCCGCAAGCGCCTGCTTTAGGCGTGGGCGACCCTAGAAAGGTCAGCATTTATTGAGCGACACATTCTGTACCTTCGCACCTTGGTAGGAGAGTATTGGTTGCATTCGACGCGGTCCAGCGCGGCCTTTGCGGCGTCGAGGACAAACTGCGGAGGGTTATAGCCGAAGAAACCTTGGCCCATGTTTACGATGGGCTGGATGGGGGAAGCAGCGGCGGCCTCATTGACAATGGACCTATCATCCGTTAGACAAGCTTATGGATATGGACGTCGTACTAACCAGACATCCTGCTTCTGACCCGCGACTCTCTTCGCGGGCTTGAACGGGTCTCTGCGCGCTGGAGTCGCGGACATGGCTCTGGCCAGCGGAGGACAAGGCACCGAAGGAAAACGGAAGATAGGGATTGGGATGGAGCGCGTGGCCGCGAGGGAGGTGAGAGTTTTACGCGACAACAAACTCGTTCTCATGGGGCTGTGGGTTGCGAATGGCACCATCTCTCTCAGCTCTGTCCCTCACCTCGATTACGTGCTGGCGGGGCACGGCCGCACGGACCATGATCGGCTTTTAGCTCTGATAAGGCCGATTATCGGCGCCTTCGCGCTGCCAGTCGCGTTGCCGGAATTCCTTCAACACCAAGACGCGTTCGCAACACTTTCGTTGCGCAACTTTACCACGGTGTCAGGACGTGTCTCAGAGGCTCGCGCACCCGACTCGGGCCGCGCTTGTTTTGTACCGGGGTGTGATGCCGTAAAAGTAGGATCTAGGCTTTGCGTACTGGGCGGATGGGACGTGAGTCTAGGACCGCGCTGCCGTTGAAGGTGACAGGCGTGTGGTGAAGATGGGTACGGTATGGGTATTGAAGTACGACGACTGACGACGTGCAGGGTATGTAAAATAGCCCAGGTAATTTGCCCATTTCTTCTGGGTAGCATTGGATACCGTACTTGCAAAACTATATGCCTTACCCTTTATACTTATACTCTCATGCTTCTTTTTTTT